>NW_010324832.1:0-18927 GCF_000700745.2 Antrostomus carolinensis | reverse complement strand
TCAAATAAATATATATATATATATATATATGTCATCATTTGTTTTTCCATGGCCTTCAGCTGGGAAGGCCAAATGTCTCCATCCACACTGACTATGTTGCTGGTTTGGGAGGTCAGGCACCACGGATAGACTGATCTGACTGGTTTTTGGGGGGTTTTTTTCTACTGATTAAAAGGAAAATAACATGTCAAAACATCTGAAATAGCTTAAAATGTAAAGGAGCAAACTAAATGCCAAACTCGAGGAAATATTGGAAGAAGCTTCGTAGAGATTTGCGAGAATCCAGGAGTAAGAGTTTAGGCGTTCATGTCAGGTTGAAATAAAGAGTCCTTTACAGAAGTAGGATGTTTATATTAAAATTGCTGTTGTCTTGCTTATTTCTGGAGCTTAATTACGACTGGAAAGAGACAGTTTGAGTGCTCAGTGGATGAAGTACCGCGGAGCATGCTGAACCATGAGTATGTGTTTCATCGGGGCATGGCGGTTAAATGGTGGTCAGCAGAGAACGTGTGTCACCCTCTGCCTCACGTGGGAAGGGCACCCACAAGAAAGAAATGCTCTCCTGAAATGCTTTGGGTTCTCCCCGTTTCTGATGTGTACATCTGTGTCTTGTGCAAAGCACCGGGTTTGTGATGAAACTGTGATGAGTTTTGAGACAGCAGTAATTGGATGGGGTGGAAAGAACGAGAGAAAAATATAGTTGGATTGATATTTAGTGATATTGTGAAGAAGAATTGAAGGTAACAGCCATAACTGGAGTTCTTTCTCATAGTTTGGCATTAGTTTTCTGTTAGATTGTGAAAACAAGATGACTTTGGTTTTAAGCACTTGAAAAAGGCGCGATAATCGTTGTTAAAATCGGCGAATACGTGTGTAAAAACCTGTTCTTTACACGAGTGACTCTCCTTTTAGTGAGTTTACTACAGGCAAGAGTTGGACAGCAAAAGACTGACCAAGAATAAAGGACATGGTTTTATTTTCTTTCTTTTTCTTTAATGACAATGCTTCCTTTCTCAACCTGAGATACCATGGATCTACTTTCATCTGTATATGGTAACCTATAGTGGTTTCTGCTCCCAACGTACGTAGAGCTACAGATTTGCCTGTAACTTTCATGCCCTACAACCCATGAGATTTATGATGAGGATTTAACACTTCTTTGTGTTTTAACCTTAAAAATAGGTACGATTTCATTTAATATGTTTGCTCGGTAAAATACTTTTAGCAGAATTCTAAAGCCAGGCAGAATAATTGCAGGGGCTTCTCTTCCTTTAAATCCTTAGCAATAAGATTACTAATCAGCCCTTCATTTCCGTGGGCTGATTTGGGGGGGATTGGGTAGGGAAGGTCCATCCTGAGGAACCACTGGGATTCAGAGTTGTGTTGGAGGCAGTTTCTGCAGCGCCGAGCACAAAGGGGTCTAAGGCTAATTTAGGGCCTCTGGCTGGTGTCACAACAACCTTCTAAGAACTGAAAGAATTGAATCTCTCAACCTGTGTTGAGAGAGACTGTGCGTTATCAACAGCTGTAACTAAAAGGCAATAGAGTTTTGGTTTGTTTGGGTTTTTTAAGCTCTTTTTTCCTGCTATTATGAATAAGTATTTACAATTGCTAATTGCTTTAAGGAAAACTTTGTGCCTATTTTCTAATTATTTCTCTTTTGAGCCAAAATTAATCATTATTTTGCTGTGTTCCAGGTTAGTGACTTCCCAGACTCTAGGTCAGGAGATTGTTTTGAATTAGCAAGGAGCCTACCATGGCAAAATGTGAGCTGTGCTAGACGTGAAGATGCTGTTCAGGCTGGATTTCTAGCTGTCTTTAACAGTCTTTCCTTGGAGTTTACTATTTTAGCTTTCTTTGTAGATGAACGTGTTAGTTTCTATTTCGACTAGGTAAGCAGATGTTTGAAGGGAATCTTTATGATGCAATACTTCTAATAATTTAACTTTTCTTTGCTCGCAGTCCTTTCATTCTTCTTTAGCTGTGGAGAGATCAGTCTTTCTCCTTGTTAAAAACCACTGAGGATCTTGGCATAAGTGAGAGTCCACTCAAAAAATGGAATGCCTTGGTTTTCAGTTCTTTAATTCAGTTTGTCAGTAGATTTGTGTGTGGGGGTTTTTTTTCCCTACTGTTATTTGTGGTGATTCCTTCCAGGTGGAAGATCAGTAAATTGAATACAATCTGTAACTACAAAATTAGTTTCTGAATCAGAAAACATCATTTCTGAATCAGAATGCTGATTGTGGATGTTCCTTCTGGAAAGCAGGAGACCAGGTGGGTGGCCCCTCGTGCCCATCTGGAGCCCTCCTAAACATCAGCGTGTCTTTCTATGGCCTGAAGAGACCACGTGCACAAAGCAGCTTGCGGGAGAAGAATCTCACTTATTAATGGCTTGGGACACAAATTTTGGAAGTGACTGAGCTTCCTTTTCAAAAATACTGTTAAAACTTTTGAAAAGTGGCGAGTCTTGTTTCTTTGGGGCTTGTTCAGTTGTTTGGGGGCTTGGTTTTGTGTGGTTGTTTTTTATACTGGTTTCTGTTTTATCCCAGTGGAAGCGAGTATCAAAGTTACTGTTGGTTTCAACAATAAAATGATACAGGATACATTTATTTTTTTTAATGCTCTTATGTCATTAAGGACCTGCTTATTCTTTTTAAGAGTTATTTGAATGATTGAAACCACAGGCTTTCACTGGCTTTTTAAAATTATTATTATTATTATTATTTTTGGAACTATTAGGTAGAATAATCCTGCTCAATCAGTTTCAAATAGGCCTGCACAAGGCCTGTATGAGGAGTAAAATTTTGGAGACAGATAACAATTAAAGCATCCTGCAAACTACTTAACTGGAGTTAAACTAAGTGGGATGCTGATAAAAAGCAATAGTTAAGAAATTAAGAAGTGCTGACTTCTTTCCTTCTTCACATTCTGAGTTCTTTATTATAGCAATACCTATTTTTTTTTTGATAAATGGTCTAGAAAGGAGTTCAGACTTTTTATTGTTTTTAAAATGAGGTAAAATTTCTCAAAACCACTTAGAGTAGAAAGTTATGAAGTGTATGGGTAAATATGCTTAGCTATATGGGTATGTATGGGTAAATGTTTATGGCTATATGTATGGGTAAATATGTTTAGCTACAGACACAAATGCACATACACTTATACAAACAGAAGTACATATAAGAAGTAAAAAATATATATGTATATACACTTTAAAAGAGTATTTAAAAGTGAAATGAAAGTGACTGTGTGGCTCCCCAGATCCGTATTTTGAGCCTTTTACCTTTAAGTTGTTTTGATCTGGCACATTAGGAATCCGTCATTACCGTGAGGTGGCTATTCATAGACCTTTGTGAAATGAGTTGCTCATCTCAGTTTATCTGCAGCTTGACAGGTGTTCCCGTGACAAAAATCTCTGTTACCTCCTGTCCTTCCCATGGGAATGACTCAGGGACAAATCGTGGAGAGTGGCATCGGGTGTTGGGTCGTTGGGTTGGAGCTGAGGAACGTTGTGGAGGGCAGGACAGAAAGCTGGAGATGCACGAGACACAGTGATCGTTTTGTTGTTTGGGATTATTTTTTTTTCCCCCTAAACCCTCTGTTTCAGGAACTTTAAATTTACTTTAAAAAAGTGAAATGGTAAAATGTCTGAAAATTCTTTTTTGAGATTTCTAATAACTTCCTTGATCAAAGAAAGAATGAGGGATATAATTTATTGCTCTGGTTAAATTCTTCGATGTGCTATTTCTTGGGGTTTTTTATTTCTTCTACTGGAAATATTTTCAAGTAAGCAAGCAGTATTTTAAAAACTCTTATCTTGTCACAATATCTGGAAACTTAAGACCTATAGAAGCAATATGTTAATTACATTATCCCTATATGAGGGAAAATTGAAGCCCAGGATTAAATATATATATAGAGAGAGAGTTGTAATTTCTTATTAGTCTACTTCCAGGCTGGATGAGGCTTTGAGCAACCTGGTCTAGTGGAAGGTGTCCCTGCTGCTGGCAGGGGGGTTGGGACTGGATGAGCTTTAAGGTCCCTTCCAACCCAAACCATTCAGTGATTTTCAGTGACATGAAACCCAAAATTACTTTGGTGACTTACTGAAGGAGGAGTAATCTGAAATGTAAATAGGATCTTAAATATTAAGGCCCTTGGTTTGCAGCATCAGTAGCGTGGCCTGGCTAAGAAAAATTCCCAAGTGAGGGAACCAGAACAGTTGTCAATTGTTTGCACAACAAATCCTGTTGGATCAAATGGTGATATTCTCAACATTGAGATAAAGAGAGGCTTGCAATAATGTTGCCTTGTACCCCGCTGCCAAAGGAAACAAATGCACTCTAAAGTTGGGAGAAAAGGAAAAATCAACCAAATAGAAGGTGGCCCTACATATCAGAAATATAGATAGTCTGATTTTTCCATTCCGGCTGCCTCATGTTTCAAAAACATGTAAACCTCCATATCATAAATACAGATATTCTAATTTTTCCATTCATGCTGCCTGGTGTTTCAAACCCATGTAAATTAAATTTCAATTTGTCAATTTTAGACTGTATTTTTAAGCTCTGTCAGATCGTTGCCAACACGTTATTTAGGGTTATCTGTTGTGACAAACTAAAGTCTTTATAAAAATGTGTAAAACAGTTGATTTTTGTCTTCATCCTGTAAGCTTTTACCTGTATACCTCATGTATATTTTTATATGTGTATATACTCATGCACATATATTTATACACACGTGTTCACATGTATGTGTATATATATATATATGCTTATATATTATTAACCCCTCTAAAATTAATATAAATTTCATGTGTTTTGGTAGGACTCAAGCTGTAGCATTGACAATAACAACCAGCTGGCACTGGCTTTATATTTTGACTGTGTTTGCACTTAATCTACTTTTTAATTATATATATTTTAAGTTTATTTGCTTTTTTTTACTTCTAAGACTGATACAGTAAAGATTTATGTATCTATTTAATATTTTTATATAAGCACACTGTCAAGTTAAGGAGGGAAATCGTATTTATTTTATATGTATGTAGAAGACAAGCACAAAAAATAAGTTTTTGCTGGATCCTCTTATTCAACCCTTAGATGAGATGAAGAATTTTGTAGTAGCTGCTATTTTTGTAAGAAAACACCACAAAAGTGGATAAATGACGTCATTGATTAAAGAAACAAAGTAGTCAGAAATGTGTAGCGAGCTGACTTTTTTTAGAACAGAACTTCCTTTTGTCTTTTCCAGGCTTGGGGGCAGAAGGGGGGCAACGTTGTCCCCTCGTAGGCTTTATGGGGAAGAAGCTTGGCTAAAGGAAATGAGGAGAAAGATCAGATTTAAGAGGTAGTTGGTGTAAATTGGTGACGCAACCTATTTTTGTTATGTTGTTTTTGAGCACGGCTACTTAAAAGGTGAAATGTTATTATAAGATCTGCTGGTATCTCAAAGTTCAGGAACTTTTCTTGATGCATTTTGAAGCCTTAAAAAGAAAAAAGCCTTTGGAAAATATCATCCCATTATGCAACCATTTGTTTTAAAGTTTTCTGGCTTTTTATCCTTCATTTCTGGAAGGATCAGACCGTGTTTCTGAAGGACAGACAGCCCCCTTGGAAAACTCGAAGTCGTTTTCCTCAGAAGACTCTCATTCATGCTATCTTAGCAAAGGTTAGGCTTTTTTCAAGATACTCTTTCAACATATATATATTTTTTTTTTTTCCCCCCTCCTGTAACATTTTGTCACACACACGAGTTCTCGCCGAAGGGTTTCTTGGCCGTTGTAGAAACTGTAATCTAGTTAAAAGGTTTGTTTATGCTTCCCATCTCTGTTCTGCTGATGGCATTAGAGCGCGGGCCAGAGCCAGGCAGCTAACTGTTTATAGCAGTCAAACTTCAATTAAAGCTGCAGCCTTCACTTGACTCAATATCAATATGTTGGTGGCAGCTGCAAATAATTGCAGAAAGGATGAAAGTAGAGGGGTGGCCTATGATTGCTCTCTCTTTCTCAATAAATTCTTTTTCACTTGTTCTTTTCATAGCTAGAATCCTGCGTGCGCTTTCAGATTGAGAAGTGCTTTGAAAGAAGCTGGAGATCTGTATCTGGTAACTGTGTCTTTTCAAGGCAAAGCATCATTGATTTTGGTGGAAGTTTTGCCCTAAATAAAGGCTCTAGAGTATGTTGCTCTGTATGGAAGCAAGTGTCAAAATTCTTCTACCACAACCAGTGCATAGGCTGTTGTCCAGACTCAGAGTACCCTTAACTTTTCTCTACTAAGATAATTTAAACGTTGAGGGCTGTGAAGTCCAACCTTCTCAGGGAAGCAAGCATGTGCTATATTTAGTGGACAATAACTCAAGAATTTGTGCATTTTAAAAAAAAAAAAGTGAACTAATAACACAGATTTCATTTAATAACTTTAAACTTCAGGCTGATGTTTGGGTTTAAGGATTATGTATTTAAAAATATGTCAATTGTTGGAGCCTTTTAAAACACACATGGTTTTCCTTGAAGCCTGCCTCGGTGTTATTAAGTAATAAAAGCACGTATGTGTCTGTACGCCATCTGAACCAGAGGAGCAAACCCTCTCTGGCCTGTAGGCTATTGGTTCCTCACCTCTGTTTTAAAATTAGTCAAATCATTTGCAGCGTGATTCATTTCTAAAAATGACTTGTCCATCTGTGCCCAGCGTACCGGCTATAAAGTTGCAGCGCTCGCTGTGCTGGTGTTGATGTTGGTTTGGTTTTTCTTCTGAAAGTTGCATGACTCTTGTGACATCTTTGTTGTATCACACTTTGGCCAAGTTCTTATTCTTTGATAAATAGGTTTGTATTAGTCGTGTAATTTGGGGTATTGTGATACTGCTGTGTCATGTGATTTAAATTTTTTTGAAATATCTATAAAATATTTGTACTCTTGCTGTTTTGCTACTAAAAATCAATGTATGAAATCTTTACACTAAGAAAAAAAAATAAAGGGTCTATTTTCTTTTCACTGATGTCAGTGCTAAAATATTTATTAACTTCTTTGGGTGCTTGATTAAGCCCTAAACCTGAATTTTTCATGAGTTGGAACTTCACAAAGGTATTGGGGACTGAGCAGTTCTAACATGTAATGATCCCAAAAGCTGGTTGTTAGGCAGCTTCTGAATCAGCTGGTATGTGGATTCCTAGTGGATCACCTTACATATTTAGCTTTTTTTCCTCTGCTTGTGGTTTTTGCTGATCTTTTTCCCATGCTCCTTCTCTTAAAAACTTCACAGTTATGAATCAGTCTTAATCATTTTTTTTTGTAACTCAAGTCATTATCTAATGTAAGAGTTGTGCTAAGAATCTGCAGCCACATGGTGTGGTAGAACTTAATGAGCATATCCCTGGAACTGAAAGATAACCATCAAATTATAATAATTTTTAAGTCTTTTTTTTTTTTATGTAAAAGGAACTTACAAATACTTTATGCCAGTAAAGTTATACCTGTGTGTAGGAACTACATTGTTTTTCTTAAATAATAACTATTGAGCAATAACAGTTGTTTTATCAGAGAGTGAATATATAAACTTTGTAGAACCTGTTGTTTAAAATTTTTTATTTTATTTTGAAATCTGCTTCCTCCAAATACTGATTTGTGGTGAACAAAAATAAGTTTAACCTTATTCAGGTTTTTTTGAAGTTGTGGGTTTGATAAAACAACCCGAGACACACTTATCCCATAGTGAAACTGTTGGAAGTATATTATTCTGATTTTTAATATTGTTGCACTTAACAAAACAGGGGAAAAAGTGTTTATCACAGAATCCCAGACTGGTTTGGGTTGAGAGGGACCTTAAAAGCTCATCCAGTCCCAACCCCCCTGCCAGCAGCAGGGACACCTTCCACTAGACCAGGTTGCTCAAAGCCTCATCCAACCTGGCCGAGAACACTACCAGGGAGGAGCAGCCACAGCTTCTCTGGGCAACCTGGGCCAGTGTCTGACCACCCTCACAATGAAGAACTTCTTCATATTATATTCAGCTTTTGCTAATTATTGCAAATAATTAGAATACTTTATGTGCACTGGAGTTTATTTATAGTATCTGTATGTCTGGAATGTTTTTTGAGCTTCTATTATAGAAAAATGAAATACTTTTTAGTTTCTGTTTTGGTAGATAGTAGTCAAAATTCGTATGTAAAATATGAAAATGTTCATTATGATGGTGATGAATGTGGACTTCTTCACTGCTGGTGGCTGGTGAACTGATACCTTAAACTGAAGGTATCTTTAAGCTTCTCCAGTGTCGTTGACTTGAAAGCAAGCTCTTCCTGGAGACTTCTATTTAATGTCCTGATGTTGGGTCTGAAAATAGTCAGCATGTAGACGAGAGGCCTCCCCAGGGAGGTGGTATTTTAGGATTAGGTGATATGAATCTGTATATTCATCAAAATTTTGCAAATAATTACTGCATTTTTAATCTCTGCATTAATCCTGTCCAGCGTAATCCATAATTGTTCTGTCCCCAGTTTGCACAGACTCTCCTCTTGTTTACTTTTGCTTTACTCACCTACTTTATTTTGCCCTCATAGAAATACCTGAGAACTTACTAACTGTTAGGTGACCTCAGAAGTCACGTTTGATGCTCAGCTCCATGGCATTTCTTCTGTGCGTCAGTGGTGCAGGGAGTTTGGAACAGCACAAATAAACTTGAAACTTCAGAGAATGCATCACTCGGTAGGAATATCTTTATTTTTGTGCAGACAAAGGATGGTGAAGCCTGCTTCACCAGAGAGACGAGTTCCCTGAAGGTGCTGCCTGTGGATAAGTCTTCCTGCTCTTGGCTGTGGTATTTGACATCAGGAACGTTTATTTTAAGGGAAGAAGGTGTTTGCTCTTTGTGAGAGAAAGGAAGATCGTAACTGAAAGCTGCTGGAGGGGTCTCGTGGTGCGGGAGTAGGAAGGAAGCGAGTAGCGAGACGTTAGGAAGGAGCAGGCTTTGGGCAGAGGGGTTGGTGGTCAGGAGCAGAGCAGTGTAGCAGGGGAGCAGATGGAGGCCAAGCCAGTGTTTGGAGAAGAGTTGAGCAGAGGTAATCGGGGTTGTAATGAAAACTGGGAGGTGTTTGGGGAATGGGGGCCGTGTGGATGTGTGTGAAAGTATTTGCTGTGGCCAAGGGAAGGAGATTGGGTAACATACAGTGATGGGAAGGGGAGATGGTGACTGTTGAAGGAAAGAAACCTGGTAGCCTTAGCAAAGACACAAGGAGGAATATATTCGGAAGAAGTTCTTCACTGTGAGGGTGGTCAGACACTGGAACAGGTTGCCCAAGGAAGTTGTAGATGCCCCCTCCCTGGAAGTGTTGAAGGCCAGGTTGGATGAGGCTTTGAGCAACCTGGTCTAGTGGAAGGTGTCCCTGCTGATGGCAGGGGGGTTGGAACTGGATGAGCTTTAAGGTCCCTTCCAATCCAAACCATTCTATGATTCTTTGAAGGCCCATGGCTTAGATTTTCACACACAGTATTAACTAGAAAGTGCTGCTTAATCACAGTCTTTACATACAATAAGAGTCTCAGGATTATTTGAAAAGGGGAATAAGAAGGCTTCCAGCTACTACCAGGCATATAAATAATTTCATAACGTTGTCACTGTTGCTGCCTAGACTTGGAAGAGGTTGAAGTTGTTACCGGCCAGATATCAGGCATATTTGGACACCAGTCCCCACTGTTTTCAAATAATAACTGGTATCAGTAGAAAAGAAGTGCTTCAACATCTTGGAGGACATTGGCCTAGATGTTTAGGTTTTCACAAGTTAAGTCTCTAGGCAACTAAGTACATGACTTGAGTTCAGTTTTTTTTTCTTCTTTGTCCTACTTTGGTTCTGTCTTGTGGCTGCAAACTCCATGTCTTGGTTGTAGGAGAGCACTGGAGAATTCCACTGTTCCCGTGTCTCTTTGACAAAGACCTCTGTGTTTAAGTTTTCCTTAGGAAAAGCACCATCCCGTCAGTATATTCTGAGAAGAGTGACTGAAATGCTCAGCATGCCTTCTCTGGCTCACCAGGATTTTGTTTACTTTGACTATATTCTTTCTTACTCATCTCTTGGGTAAACAATTCTAATCCACTGCTGTACATGCAAGTCGTTTTTGTTATTTATTCCTGAACCTCCCTCTTTTTTTCATGCATCCTTTTGACATCAGATGACCAGCAGTAAACATGATATTCCTAGGGAGAGGGGGAAACCACTGATTTATATGGATTATTCTAATCCAACATCATGCAAGCAAAATCAAAAAATAGTTTGACTACCTAATGATTCAGAAATGCAGAAGTGTTGCCAAAATTTTTAGCATTTGTTAGCTTTACACTTGAGCAAATGCATTCTGGTAGAGAATTTAACTTTTTTTTTTTTTTTTTTTTTTTTTAGCTCTTATCTGTGGAGTTTTAAGGCCATGAATTTACTCCACAAAAACAGAAACATGTGTTTTACCATTAATAAAAACATGAAAAATATTTTTTTACTTGCTTGCATCTTCCTTTTCAGATTAATATTTCTGGACTTATATATTTATTGAACAGGAGCTTCGATATGATTTAGCATTTTCTGATGTGAGATAATGGTCTGAAGTGCAGCTTGTGCCATAGGAAATAAATTCAGTGTCCCTTAGTGAGGAAAGGAGTATCTCTTGACTACTCAGTTCCTGTGTATTTTGAGTGCTTAAGTATTTCAACAGAAATAGGAACAGAATTTTTGGAGGAACCTGAGCAGAAGTAGGAACCAGATGTGTTGATTTTGTAAGGCTTAAACAGTTTGCATTTTTAAGAGTTATTCTCTGCTGCCTTTGAATTCAATGACTGACTAAATTATTATGTCTCTTCTGGTCGGTGTTTTTCTCTGTATTTGTCAATTGTGGCTGGAGCCCTGGTATTACTGTGGTATGGAATAATAGTAATAATGAGGGAATTCAGTTTTTTTATTTAATTGACTTCTGTCAAATTTATTTTGGGCCTCATACAGGGGGATGATTTTACATAGTTCAATAAAGAATTTTTTTAAAAGTGATAATTTAGGATGAACAGTAGAATAGACTTCTTATAATAAGAGCAACTTGATTTCTAAATTTAATTCCTATTGGATAGCTTCATTGGAATTGCTGATATTATTCTATGTTAGCTTCTTAGCTTGGCTACAAGGAAGTATCTTTGCACTTAGAAGAAATGAACTTAATTTTTCATTCCTTTTCTTTACTGTTCAAGACTTTAAAAAAAAAAAAAAATCCTCTATCAAACCCCAAACCTGTCCCAAAATACTTAAATATATGTTTTTCTCTAAACTGCAACAGCTGTACAGTATTGTTTTAAATAAATATTCTGATACAGTTCTGCCAAAAAACAAGAAAAAAGGATTTGTTCAATCAGCTGAAATAAAATTATCTGCCAAATAGCAATGAGTTACTTAAGCATTTTCTCCAGGATTCAGCATTGGATGAATAATATGTTAATAAATAATTGCTTTAAGTTAGAAAACCAGATTTGAGAGGATTTGGGGTTTTATTTATATTTTATATAGTAATACACAGGTCAACTGACTATTTGACTTGAGACAGATTGGGGGGGAATTGAACAAAGTGAAAATGTGTCTTTGACATGAAATATAAATACATGCTCAGCAACTGGATTAATCTCTGATAATC
Source organism: Antrostomus carolinensis (assembly GCF_000700745.2). Lineage (NCBI taxonomy): Eukaryota > Metazoa > Chordata > Aves > Caprimulgiformes > Caprimulgidae > Antrostomus > Antrostomus carolinensis. Next base: position 7,268 of record NW_010324832.1, on the reverse strand, counting down.
TGTCTTGTTAGATGTTTTTCTCACTGTTATAAAACACAAAATTTTAAAATGAAACTTAATTGTGTTGGATAAAAGTGGGGAAAATGGTAAGTTTCTGCAACATTACAGTATGAAGCATTAAATGGCAAATACATAGAGATATTAAATGTTTAAGAGTGCTGGCCTCATTTTCATTTAGAGCCATTACTTTTACAGGACTTTTACCATGAGTTTTACTTTTTACTTTAAAATAAAGTAGAATGCTTTTTCTATATAGAAAAGTAAGTCATACATTGTCATCTATTATTTATATATATGTATGTGTGTGTGTGTGTATATATATATATATATAAAATTATATACTGTGATTTGGTGCTACTATCACAATATTAAGTTCTTATAGCTTGTTTTTTGTAAGAAAACTTTAATAAAATAATGTCTGGACAGAACACTGTGTATCTGTAGAGAAGAGAATTGCTCTCCTAAATTTGAATATCATGTGTTTGTGTGTGTGTGTGTGTGTGTGTTTGTATGTGGCTTCTCGAGGCTACTTCATTTGATGGTGTTATCTCATAGGCATTGCTTCCCTTGGAGATGGATGGGACTGGTACCTCTCAGAGAGGTGAGCTTGTGTCTAGCAGTGGCGTGCAGCATATTTTTCCTCTTTTCTTTTTCTATGGAAAAATAAGTTTATGACTTGGGCAAAACACTTTCCCCATTTCTTTAGAGTCTTGTGTGTTTAGCATCCAAAAACTTTTCATAAATATAGCTATAGAATACCTAAGGCTATTCAATTCATCTTTTCAAGGGTAAAGGATTTTTTTTTTCTTTCTTTCTTTTTTTGAGAAAGGGAGCTGTCAGAACTAACTTTATAGTTTTTCCTTTGTTGAATTGACACTCTGTAAAATTTTTATTTTAGCAGATTTGCTACAAGAAGGAAGAAAACGATAGGCTACAAGTAGGGCACAGAAGAAAGTTGTAGATTATTAAATCTTTTCAAGGAGAAAAGGAAGTAGTTCAGTGTGCTCACAGAGGTTCCTGTGTCAGCATTTGAGAAGCCTGGAAGAGATTATCTTCAGCCAACAGTAGGTAACGAAGGACAGGATGTGAAGGAAACACTGAACTACCAGCACGAAGGAAATTTGAGATATTAGCTGTTTCAAAACTGGTTTTGCTTTAGATGTCTTCTTGCTCTGCAGTTCTTGAGCTACAACGTGAGAGAGGGTTTTGAGCACAGATTAAGAACTGAATGTTAATGTCTTGAAATAGACATTTTAAGAGGCTTTTGGCTTTTTTTTTTTTTTTTGAGTGAATTTATCATTAAGGAGAAATGATAGCAATGCAACAGATAAATTGGGGCAATTAAACATTTCACACACATGTTTGGTTTTGGGGGCTGTTTTTCCTCCCCATACTGCTATCCACCTCCACATGCATTTTACTGAGAATTTGCCTCTTCTGTTGAGGGCATGGGCAGTAGTAATAGAATTAGTTAAGGGTCACTGGGCCAAAGGGTTCACGTTCTAATCTGTCAGCTCAGTTCCCTCTGGCAGGTGAGGTGGGTATTTAGACATGTGTATTGCTCCACCTGTGGCACTGCTGTTCTGCTCTGCACCACACTGAGATTTCTCAGCTGGATTTGACTTTCTCTCTGGCAGTGAATTTGTCAAAAGGACATTGACATTTAAAACAAAACAAAACAAATACATATATATATATATATCTCTATATTAGCTGTTGTCCCAACCCTGTGAACTGGTAATGCTTCTGGAACGTACGCCGGGGAAAGCGGGGTGTGTACGTAGTGAAGAGTGGAGCAGGTGGAGCCAGGTAGGCTGTGCTGAAGCTATCAGGTCTGTAAGATCAGTCATGTCCTTGCCAGTTGAGACTTGTGTTGAACTTGCGTGTGTCGTGAGCATTATCCTTTCCTTGGATGCCATTCTCACAGAAAATGTCTTGTTATTTGAGGTACGTGGGGTTGACCTGGCTGGGTGCTGGACTGGTACTGCCCCTCTGTGACAATGAGGGTCAGTATCAGTGTGTAATAATGTTACAGAACATGCTTGTGCAAAGGCAAGAACACGTGTGAACACGCGTGGAGCCTGCAGAGCCCGGCACCTCCTCGGTGCTCTCCACATCCCAGATGTGTATGACTGCATCTCACAGTTGTGCTTTATCATCACTGACTTTCTGAAGCTGTAGGCAGCCTGTGAATTACTACACTGTGAGAGATTGTGTGTGTCCTCCTTAAGCCCTCTTGCACAAGCAAGTGTAAACTATCACAGCCATCTCCTTTTTTTTTTTTTTTTTTTTTTTTTAACAAAGGGAAAGGGAGTTCAATTTTTTTTTTTTTTAAGCTAAGGTACAGGTGATTCAATTCTATTCTTCACTTCTGCCTTTTCCAGCTGGTGCCAAAGCATGACTCTGCCACTCTGGGATGGGCTGAACTGTTGTTTCAGCAGCTTCCAACCAGAGATTCCGTGAGAATTACAGACAACTTTCCAGCAGCCCCTTCTGACTTGTAAGAGGCACTGGCTCCTCTCAGAGTGGAGTTGTTGGACAGAACATGCTGCTGCACACAGACACATTTCAAACGGGTGCAACTGTCCGAGTTCTGGGATAGACCAGGTGAGGAAGGAACACTGCTTTAGTTTCCTATCTCTGCCTTGTGTGAAGGTCTAGAAGGAGAAAACCCAGTGTAGTGACAAGGAGAATGTGCTGTTCTCTTGTATAGCCTTCAGTTTTGGGGGTTTTTTACATGCTAGTATTAAAAACTCCTTAGACCTTTCAATAATGACATGAGAAGTTTGGGTATAGTTTCCTGATTCTTCTTCTAAAACTTAAAAAAACCTTTGTATCTTCTGAAAAGACAATTAAAATATCATCAGATTTACCAAAAGCATACAGAAAAGTATTCCAGTTTCTTGTCTGCTGATAAGTTCATAGTTAGAACAGTGTAGTGAAACAAAAATGGATGTACAGTTGTGCCCTTGGAGAGATTCTACAAGGAGTCAGGAATAGTGACTTTTTCTGCACTGAGATTTCCACTAGATTTATATATTCTACAGCTTTTCTAGCACAGATAAAAGAGACCAGATCAATGATATAATCTACCAATTTAGACCTTAGTTTCTATTTTTAAGTAAGTGATATCTTAAATTTTAGCCATAGGGGATTTGGGGGCATCCTGTGAGGGAACATTTGTCCTCTGACCATTTTGGATTATAAGGCCAGAATAAATAAGGAAGGGAGAGCATACCCAATTTATAAAATATCAATCTGAGCAGAACAAAAGGATTCTTTTTATCTCCTAACTGAAAAATACTCTGGTTCTTTCCCCACCCCCAACACAAGGAATAAATGAACAAAGAATTCAACTGAACTAAGACAACCAACAGAAGCAGAAAAAGGTGAAAAGCCACGACCAGTGAGGGAAGACAAAAAGGAGGGTCATAAATGTTATGTTGTGTGGTACACAGGTTGTTAATGCTGTTAATGATTGAGCTGTTTATTGGGGATTACAAAGGGTTAGTAAACTACCATGCTCAGGAATTTCCCCGAATCTGATAGAAATAAGCAAAAGTTAGGTTAGTGGGATGCCAAACTAGGACTTGGAGATTTGCCAGCAGAAGTCTTTCTCCCTGCTAAAGCTCCCCAAGCCGGGTGAGGAGCCCACACACAGATGGCTTCAGGGTCCTTCTTCGCTTAATTCCACGACTGGACGTATTCAGACCGAGTGAGACGCTCCTCTGATGCTAATAACTATATAACACTATTAAGTTACCAGCGTGGTAGAGTTACAGGGAGTGTGGAAGTTTACAGAAATATGCAGTAATACTTGCTAGACCTGTAAATCTAGTTTGGGGGTTGGGTATTTTGGGGTTTTGTTTTCTAGGGGGTTTTAATAAATGCAAACTTCTAGAATCAGCTGATAGTTACGTATCTGTTATTTGCCCTTGCTTTGAGTCCACCCTCGTTGCTACGAACATCGTCGGTGTTACTCATACCTCTGCAATTGAAGACATTCAGCTTGATACTTAGAAGATCCCTCCTAACTGGAATGTTATAGTTGAAAACTGGAAGTCACTTCCCCTATTTTTACCCTATCCTAATAAAGATTACAGCTACCACTTACTCAGTTGCAGCTCTGGCTGCTTCTCTGCTGGTTGTTCTTTAGGCTCACTGACTCAGATTCTTGGGTTGTGGCCCCATGGGTGGTGACCTTAAAGAGGACTCAGAGGAGCACTGTGGCTTGTTCTGTGTTTTGTTTTGCTGTTCCAGTCTGAAATCGTACTGCTCATGTTCATAAACCTATCATGCAGAATCTGATCATGAGGGCTATATATAGAAATGAAGGAGGAACCTTTCAAACTCCCTGTAGTAGAGATGGGAAGAGGAGGAATATCCAGATTTATTTCCTTGCAGAAGAGGCTTTTCAGTTTCTAAACACCTTTCTGGTCTTGGACAGCAGTATGATCAGCACGTACCTGTGTTCCTTTTTTAAGTAAACAATTTTTTCTGATGCTCTTCTGATGTTTTGTGTATTTCTGATGTTTCTCCCGAAGTCATAGTCTCATCTTTACTCTTAGTAGCTCCTAGACGTGTTATTCTCAATGTCTGGCTGTAGAGTAGACAATCACTGTTCAGCTGAACCATATAGATCATGCAAAATGGTGCAAAGGTGCATTTAAGCAGTGCTGGTTTTCAGCATTGGAAGATAAGGGGAATAATGAGCAGATAGGAAGGCTGGAACATCTTGTAGGAATTGTAGGAATACTTTAATGTATCCAATTACACGCTCTCCCCATTTGTGCAAAAATGGTTAATCCAAACCACGTGTTTGGCCGTGCTTTATTTTACCTCTTGACGCTAAAAAGTCTGGGTTCAAAACATTTGAGTAAAACTATTGGCATATTGTAAATGGGAATTCAGCCACAAGCGATGTATCAAGTTAGCACAATTTACATTAATTAGCAAAACTCATCAGCTGCCAATCAAACTATTGTGAGCTCCGGTTTTGGCTGTGAGTTTGTGCTTACTGGGGCTAACGTGAGTACGGTAACTCAAGTGAGGTGACTGGTAGCTGCTCGCTGTCACTGTCATTCGAGCTGACTCTTGCTGTGAAGGTGAGCGGTTGCTTGCAAGGAACCTCCCAACGCTTGGAAGTTGGTCCTGCAGCAAACTGTGACGGTGTTTGGAACATATGCTCTCTGCTCTTGGCATGTTGTCTTCTGGGGCTGCTTTGTGCCTTCGTAATAGAACGTGTGGTATAGTAAAGACAGACATATAGTGATACAGTGATGGATCCATCAGTTAAGGATAAATGTCATTTGGTTTTGGTTTGGTTTGGTTTTTTTCTCACAAGTTGTTCAAAAATCTATGTGAAATGTTGTGTTAAACCTTGGTGTACAAAAGCAAGGATCAATATGGCTCTAAACTGGAAGAGGGGAGGTTTAGATTAGATATTAGGAAGAAGCTCTTCACTGTGAGGGTGGTGAGACAGTGTCCCAGGTTGGCCAGAGAAGCTGTGGCTGCTCCTCCCTGGAAGTGTTTGTGGCCAGGTTGGATGAGGCTTTGAGCAACCTGGTCTAGTGGAAGGTGTCCCTGCTGCTGGCAGGGGGGTTGGAACTGGATGAGCTTTAAGGTCCCTTCCAACCCAAACCATTCTATGACATACCACTTTGCTATGTAAGTTTAGGTTTATCTGTAAGCAGGATTTGAGGGAAATAATGCTTATCCTTTCCCTTCCTCCAGAAAGGGAAAAAAAAACCCAAAACAAAATGAAAACTTGAATTTTTGCAGCTCTTTCTGGACGCTGAGAAGAAGGGAAAGTTGATGTGGCTGAATTGTCTCTATCTAGCATTTCAGGGTATCATTTAGGAATATTTCATGGTACAATTGTGTTCTGCAGGAGTCATAGTATCCATACTCATAAATAATTAGTGCATTTTCTGAACTCTCCTCCTTTAGAGCCTGCTTTGTTAGCAGTAAGATCAGAATGAAAGCTCAGTTGATAAATGTGGGTTTAGTAGTTGATGGACGAGCAGCTAGGTTAGGAGTTGTGTCCTCCATGAAGCAGCCTTTCTCCTTCCATCGATGCTTGGAGAAAGTGTTCATGTTGTCATCCATGCATCTCCAACCAGGCACTGCAGGTACCTCCTTGGTTCTTCTCCCTGTAACTGCCCTGGAAGTCAGAAGTCAGCCAAAACTTTTTGCATGTCTCACCACTCAGCAGGGTGCAAGGAAGATGCCTCTGAACCAGGCTGCTCTGGACCAAGAAGAATTGTGCTGTGTTAGCGTGTATCCAGGAAAACAGACCTTATCAGGGTCACCCAAACACCTCCTGGGCTTCAGGGATCGAGCTGGAGAGTGTCAGTATTGTCCCAGTCATGGAGGAGATGAGTGATAGTATCATGTTGTCTTATTTTCTGTGTGGATAGCAGATTACTCATGTCTGTCTTTTTTTTCTGTACAGTGCAGGAAGTTTTTCTGCAATTAAAGTAGGTTGTCTCAATTTGGAATTTTTCCTTTTTCAATCAAACTCTTTTACTGCAGAAGAAATATGAGGGGAAATTGTTCTTAAATCAGGATGCTTCTACAAAATGATGGCTGGGTACCCACCCACAGCTTAAAAAATAACTACTGATGGTAGCACTGTTGAAATACAGCAAAATAGCTGTGTAGAGATGTTAAGTGTTAGAAGGTGGCTGTTGTGGGAAAGTGCAGAGTAGAACAATTGTCTGACTTTAGAACTTGAACTGCAAACTACTCAGGAAGCAGGATGGAAGTTCTCCAGCCTACACTAGTGTTTATTGCCCAGGGTACTCTCTTTAAGAGGCTCTGCAAGATTGTGTCTGAGGTTCACCTACCTAATATAAGTTTTTGATGTTCTGATAGAGGATGAAGGAGGTTCTTCTGACTTGTGATGGCTGTAAATTCCTAGGTAAAGGCTTTCTGTGTCGGTCAGGCTTGCCCAGGGTGTTTGAAAAGACCTCTCCATCTCATTGAACACTAACATGACAGAAAACATGGGCTGGGCTCTGGCTTCTTGAAGAACATGGATAGATTATGTGTGTATTGCACAGATGCAAACACGGCATGATGTTCACCCCTCAGGTCATGAGAAATGTAATTGTGTGACAAGGTATGTTTAGATCCTGAGAAAACTTGTCAGTAGTGTGTTCAGTGCTCTGTAATTAACAAATACAGATTTGTCAGAAATACCAACAATTTGGAAAGGGAAGAGATATTGCAAGCAAGGTGGGCTGGTGCTAACCTCATGAAGTTTA
>NW_010324831.1:0-2471 GCF_000700745.2 Antrostomus carolinensis | reverse complement strand
GGGCCCCCCGCCCGGAGCCAGTGCCGGCACGGCAGCGGAGCGGGGAACCCTCAGCAGCGGAAAGGGCAGAAAACTCACTCGATTGGGCTTTTTTTTTTTCTTAATTATAATTTTTTAGTGACAGTGGTTATTTTTGTCTCAAAAATAATAATAAAAAAACTCTATAAACTTTTTCAAACCTCCAGGCCGGGCTGCAGGCACTCAGAGGAGTTTGGATAGCGGATTTTAGCTAGACCCGTCCTAGCCGGTTCCTTAAAGAAGGAGGCGTCCCCGTCGGCTGGGGCAGGAGAGGAGCTCTCCATCGCAGTCAAATTTAAGTGCTTGTGTCTGCCTCTACGCGCACTGTGCGGCTGACGGGCTGTTTGCGGGATCGGTGTTCACGCGGGGAGTGCATTTACAGTGTATATGTCTGTGCGTGCGTTTGTACATAGGTTTGCCTCTGCCTTTTATTTCCCATTTGAGTGGCATCACTCTGATTTTGGACTGCTTCCCGCACAGTCTGAATCATTTTTTCTCTCCGCTGTGCCAAAACACTTCCGTGCGTTCGTAGCACCGGCGATTCCGTGAGAGAGGTTTGCAGTGGTAGGAAACCATGGGGAAAGGCGATCCTGAACTTCCCGTTCAGGAGAGATCGCCAACGCCGGCGGATTTCTGCCCCGCGCCCCTGTACACTCCGCGCCTTCGCGGTGCGTGGCTAATGAAGCAGGGTTGCAGATGCCCCTCGCTTAAAAACTGGCGGTGTCCTCCCTGTTGCAGCCGGGGGTAAGAGCCAGCGACATGGGAGCTCTGATAATTTGACCATGCCGGGATGGCAGGCAGGGAGTATTTTTATTCGGGCACGATCGCTCCAGAGGTGTTTCATTCCTGGGATTTCCGATTTCATATGGCAATTTGATGCGAACATCTATTTCTGCTCTGTTTTGGAGTCTTTCTCCTCCGAGGGTGTAAGCCACCAAAACCTTAAGTAATTTGCAAAGCAAATTGTGCGAAGCCTACGCTGCCCCCACTAGCCTTCGTGGCTCCAAAGCGAAATGTATTTTGTCGAAAAACTGGTCTAAAAGGACGAAAGGAGAGGCGAACGTTCCGGTGTTATTATCAGCAACGTGACCGCGTGAAAAATGTCTGTAATTATTTGCTATATTTTATCTCTTGCTTTCTGTGCAACCTCTCCTGCCGATTGGATGCCGCCAGTGAATAAATGCAGAATTTTACAGGGAAATAAAAATGCAGGCACGTTCTTTTAAACGTTATTGTTATTGTTATTCATTTGCTATTATTTTTGGTGAGGAACCAAAAAAATGAAACCCGCTGCAAGTTGAGAACCCAAATTCGAATATAAACATCCAGGACTCCTGCAGCTAAGATTATTTTTTCTGAATGGAAAAAGGAAGTTCTACAATCACATTTCACCACAGCTGACTCTTAATAATAAATACAAATGACGTCGAGTTCCGTCTTTCCAGGAAAGAAATACAATTATTTTTTTCTATTACGGCGTGTCTATACAATGGCCACAAAAAATAGCAGACGAGAGCTTTATTTGCATTTTTTACATTGTTAGAAAATAACGGGCTCCTTGTTTGTGGAGATCTTGCAACTGTTCCGTAATTTTCAAACTCTAATGGGGGATAATAGTTTCATTATGGGCCTTTGTAATCCTGCATGGGGAGAGAGAGCGTTGTTAAAATAGGATCTCTGTAAGATTTCGGATTAAACTGTTGGGAAGACATGAAAAGAAAAGGAAAGAGAGAAGGAGAGAGAGGGGGAGAGAGGGAGGGAGAAGGAGAGAGAGAGCCACATAGCGATGTAAGACTAATTAGAACCACACTTTCGCATGCACAACATTTACACGTGATTTTAATTATTACTCAGCCGCCCCTACCATTTGCTGGTCTCTATTTTCAATAAAATATATTTTGAGTAAATTGAGCCTCTCGAGGAGATTTTTTTGTGCCCCCTGCATCCCATGGACGGAGTTCCCTCGCCAGCCGTGGGTACAAACAGCGTGATTGTCCGCCGGAGAAAAATCGGGGAGTCCCAGGCATATTCTCCAGGCGCTCAGCCGCGACTTTAATCCCTAACACTGGACTTGGATCTGTCCGCCTCTTACTTTCCCTCCTGCGCACCCTCCCCTCCTTCTGCGGAGGACTGTAACCCTCCGCTCGGTTTCCGACGCCTCTAGCGTGTGTCCTGCAGTCAAAGGAGGTGCCACCAAACAAATAACTATATTTGCACATAAATTTGATTCACCAGAATGCGGGACAGCCGACTGCGAGCGTCCCTTTGATAGCAACCCTGAGAAGTGGGGTGCCTTTCGGCAGCGGGGAGACAGGGCTTTTTCTCCCCTTTCCCCCCGCTGCTTCCCTGCACAGTTAAAGAATTAATAGTCGTGATAAATACGGCCGCCCGGCTCGGCCCACGCTCCTTCCCTCCCGCCAGGACGGCGGCTCCGCTCTGCTCCGACCGCCTCC
>NW_010324830.1:388-591 GCF_000700745.2 Antrostomus carolinensis | reverse complement strand
CCCCACCCTGGGCAGGAGAGGGGCCGGAAGACCCCAGGGGTGCCTGTTCTCTTACAACAGCCTACGAGGCCATCTCTGGAATGGGGTTCTCAGAGCCAGCAGCCCCCGGAGGGGCCATTGGCACCAGCCCCGGGGTACATGGTCGTTCTCCATCCTTGCGTTTCGCTCCCGGCTTTTGTGCGTGGTGCTTGTGCGGAGCCGCG
>NW_010324830.1:0-207 GCF_000700745.2 Antrostomus carolinensis | reverse complement strand
GGGCGTCTCTGGGAGAGCAGCCTGCCAGTCCCTCCTCCTCTGGTTAAACCTGCCTGGCCCGCACCACCCTGTCATGGGAACGAGCCCTTTCAACCCCAGCCACAGTAAATATGCACCCTGCCAAAGCGGAGGGGGAGGGCACAGACCGGGACACCCACTCTCCCTCCTCTGGCAGCCCCTCACGCAGGCCAGGAGGCACGGCTGGCC
>NW_010324829.1:55395-62602 GCF_000700745.2 Antrostomus carolinensis | reverse complement strand
TATATAGTTTTAAGAGGAGCTAACTCAACTGGAGCTCCAACTCTCCCTGGGCAGGGGCTGAGCAATCCATGTTTGTGCTGGAGAACAAGGCTGCAAGAGACTGAAAAGAATCTTTCTCTGACCAAGGGCTTAAGGCACCCGAGCAACTGATCTACAGCTCGTATTATAAACTGTGGGCTATAGTCACAGCTGTGATTTCTGCATGAGATTTGCAGCCCATGGATCTGCTCCTGCTGTGTTCCCAGCCCAGTTAAAGCAACTCGCTACATTCCCAGGATGTCCCTGCAGAAAGCATTGCACATCAGGTTGAGGGCTATCTGCTCCATGGCCTTATGTGGTGGTTTCTCATGTAGGTGACCCACAGCATGGCCACTGGTGGAAAGCCTCTTCCTTGTCTCAGGTCTGTTCTTGGAGGTAAATGTTTCAATATATAGGACTCTAAGTGCTCAGATGCTGTATGATTATTGCTCTAGCTATTAATAAAGAGCTAAATAAATGCCAGATACTGTTGAAGTACAAAGAAAATTTATTATGTATAAGAAAATTTATACAGGGGTTTATTACTACTGGAACTATATGAATGTTAACGTAAGATTTCTACTGCTGATAATTAGGCCTGTTCCTTTAGGAATTTAGCAGTATAGCATCTGCACAATGGGAGAGAGGACAGCAAAGAGAGCTGCCTTGAATGGCAGCCTGAAAAGCAGATGGGTGGAGAGGGTGTAGGGAGAAGTGCAGACCTGAGGGGGATCTGCCACTCTGTGGATACTCTTAACCTCTCTGTTCCCTGATGTAAAGGTTTCTCCAGCAAGAGGTCCTTTGTAGAGGACCTTCTTGTTATATCTGCTGGTGCACTTTCCTTACACTTCCTTGGCTGTCTGTGCTGCAAGACAACATCAGTGCATGAAATGCATGCCTGGAAATTCTGCAGTTAAATTAACACGTAAGAAATGTAGTATTTAAAAAGGGCCAGAAAAGACTGATTTGTTGTTGAAAGCGTTGCATATCGTTGAAAGAATTCTCGTACACAGAGAAGACAGGTTTCCCTGACATAAAGAAGAGGCCTCGATCCCGTAATTATTTTGGCAGGTGCTTAATTCCCAAAGTGTGAGTTATCCTATGAAATTCAATGCACTCAGTGAAACAAAGGAGTGGGAAGGGAGGAGGAAGAGATTACAGATGTTGAGAGAAAGGCAAGAGGGGCTCTCTGAACAAATGGGACTGAAAGAGGGATTGGAGGAGGAGAGAAAGGACGACTGGCAGATGAGAATAGGAAAGCAATTCAGATTTGAAGTTGATTCAGCATTTGCTGACATGAACGTGACACTAATGGAAAGGATTTGGGAGAAGAATAGTTATAAGCTAATAGATTTGTTCTCTTCAAAACATTCTGTATGCAGGTAATAACATGTTTATAATCACTTAAAGTGACATCTTTTGGTTTCAAAGAGAATTCGCGGTCAGAAACAAGGAATGCCACACTCACCTGCTTTTCTTCTTCCTCTTTTCTTCCTTCTTGAAATTTATTTCTGGAAGTCATTAAAATGCAGATCCCATCATTTATAACAAATGATGTGAAGTGTTAGGTACAGTACTTGGAGTATATGTTTGTGAAAATGAAGGAAGAGATTCTTCCAACACTTTGGGATTTTATGAATGATTTACATCTGGTGCTAAAGTTCATAAATGAAACGTGGGAGAACCAGATGCTTCATTTCTTGACTGCATCGTGTCTGCACATACTGATGGTGAATTGAAAACAGGAATGTCTCATAAATCAAGAAAATCTATTTTTGTACTCTTGATTTCTATTCTGAACATCCATATAACACCCAAACAAATGTGGTAAAATTGGTTCCTTGAGAAACCCTTTATGTTTAGTAACAGTGTGGACATGTTAATAAAAAAAGAAAAAAAAAGAGAAAAATAAAAGAGGAAAAAAAAAGAAAAGAAACCAATCTTCAGAATAAAAAATGCTCAGAATGAGCAACTGTTCTTGGAGATCAGCATTGAAGGTACTTCATTTAGGAAAAGAAAGACTGAATGGAACTGCGAGGCAAATTCTGGCAGTTGTACAAAGGTGAGGTGTGTAATAAGGTGAAATTTCAGAACTTTTGGCATTTGGGGAAAAGAAATTAAAAGCTAAATTCTTCCTTTGGTTATTGACATGATAACTGAAGGAAGAATCTGGCCCACTGTTTGAACAGGGAGATAGAGGCTCAAGAACAGACATTTGCAGAGAGCTGAGTGAAACTCAGATTTTGTTTAATTTTTTCATCAATGTGTTGGAATGATGATCTTTGCCTACTTTCCTTTCTTGCTGACATTGCCTATTGGCTTAAGAACTGTAAGTGACACTTGTCATCAAATTCAGATGTCACTAAAACTTTTGTAAACAGGGTTTTAAAATATTGTTTATTGAATTATACTGAAAGAATAAGCAAAAGCCTATCTGTCTACAGGTTTATTTTTTTAATAGAATTAATAGATTCATGTTATCCCTCCTCACCCTTCCCACTTCCTTGATTTAATGATATATGTTTATCCATACATTTTAAATTATTATATTACAATTCCAAAACTACCTGTGAGAAATGGCAGGGTAGCCAAGTTATACACAAATGGGTTACCAAGTACCAGCTGATGCGTGATACCTGCCCATGTGTGTCTTCTGAGCTTCCAACATGTGCATGGTAATTGGAGCGGCCTTAGCCCCCCGTGCAGGTGTGTGAGGCCGACTTGACTCACCTTGCATTTGCTGTGAGGGAATATTCTGCTATGGGCAGCTCTTGCAGCTCAGCAGAAACTTGTTACCTTGTGGTAGCTTGTTTGTGTGTCTAAGCCCTGGATATGCATGCTTTGCTAGTTCTGTTAACAATTGAAAACAAATGTTTATTTAAATCTATTTACACATCCTACACACAGACTGAGTGTAGGTGTGCTGGCAGAAGGGAGACTTCAGGATGGATTTCATAAAGGTGAAGGAAATAGCTTAGCAGCCAGGTTTCAAGGAGGCACCCTAAATGCAAAGAGCACCATGAGACCGTGGAGGCATTTGTGATGGCATCAGGTTAGGCACTGCTGGCACAAGCAGGTGGAGTTTGTGAGGTAGGGGAGCTGACCTCACTTTCAAAGGTAGGTAGGCAGATTGAATAAACACACCATTAGCTTATGTATCTGCTACTCTGATGTTTCTCTTGTGGAAGCCAGTGGAAGTTTTTATTTCAATTAGAACAAGATACAGCCTTTCTGGGGGGAGTATTCCCCCATTACATGCTGGGCATTGCACCCACTTCCAGACTGAGGTGGAGTTGCTAAAAGTGACAGAAGTGCTCTATATTCCTCCTAGTTACCCTCCTGCTCAAAATACGTCCCTAACTAATACAATTTGCTATATGTAATAAAGCACAAAGGAAAGCACTTTTCACGCCAAATATCAGAAAAGTGCTCTCTTTTCTCAACTGCAGAAGTAACAGAAATGATGTGTTCATTTTAAATTCCATTCATGTAAGCCCTAATAAAAGCTATTATAAAATACAATTGTGTGGAGACAAAAAGAGAGATAATATCACTATAGCTCAATATAAAATTTAAGTAATTAAGACATGAAAACTATTACACAATTTACTATGAATGCAATGTGAATAATAAAATGTTTAACCATTCCATTTCCTTGTGTTTTTTTTTTTTCTTAATACTGCCCTTTGAAAATATTTGAGGTTGAAATATTGTTAAAGATCTAAATTCCATACTACTTCAGAAGATAAGCAGGACTGAAAAGTAACCTAGCTGCATTTTCCAACTATGTCTTTTATATATTTTTAGATGTTGATGTAAATATGGCACTCTGCCACATAATGGATTCTACATGAAAAATGTCAGTTTCAGGTGATTTTGATGGTGGTTGTAAATAAAACAGGACATACTGAGTGAACTGTGGAAGTATTTCAGCACTGCAAGCTAAGCAGCTGCATAACAGTTATCAAATTGTGTAGACAGACTGATGGATCCCAAGATTAAAACAAAAGCATATATAATGGTACTGGAAAGAAAAGTATTTTTAAACAGTAGCTGCTTAAGCTCTGCATATTTCTTTCACAAGATTCAGCACTGTGTCCTCTTCTCTGATGGGCTTCAGCAAACCTACTGGTAAATGGTTGAGAGAAAAGCTCAGTCTAGTCTGTCTCTAGTTGAGTGAATATCATAATTCACTATCTGTAATAGACACATTATTTTCTTGTGCACTGACATATGCATGACAGCCACAGGCATGTACTGGCACTGCCTAGTAACACTTGGCAACATCTGCTCTATGATCCAGCCCCATTTTTTTTACTTCTTCCCAATATGACTGTATATGTTTGTTTTCTAGCTCAAATTTGTGGCAAACAATTTGCTTCAGACTGTGTCCAGGCTCTCCACAGAACAGCACTCTCCTGAGCTGCAGGAACTGATAGCTCGTGTTGGGGGTTCAGTAGGTGGCACTCTTCCCCTTAGATCAGTCCGAGACAGTGTCCCAGGTGTTACACAGTACATGAAGCAGTAGTTCTGCAGGAAGCCAGATGACAAACCCACAGCTTGCACTGCTGGGGTGTCAGGGGCTAGCGTTTGCTGGCGCCCAGGTTGGAGTAGGTCCTCCACTGGATGCAGTATGTGTGCTTTGGGGAGCAGCCCTGGCTTGTTGGCCACAGCAGCACCCTCCACATTTGCCCCATGAAGAGGACACAAACAGGGCCTATGATGTGGACTTTCTTTCACATCTGGGCAACTTTTGCCTTGAGGATCCAGTTCTGCCCAAAGACCTACACAGGGAATAGAAACAAAGCTTAGAAGTCAGTAAAACACAACTTTTGATGTCCAGCATGTTGTTTAGACTGATTTTTTTTTTTTTTTTAATGCTTACTGCTCTTGCTTGGTAAATTTGAGGACAGCATGTCTTCTAGGTCTTCAGAAGCCAATGGTCTGCAGTTCCTTTTAAAGTAGTTTTGTAGTTCATCAGCCAGACCTCAAATATCAAACTGGGTGCCTTTGTTTATAAAGTGTTAATCTTCACTTCACTGTGCCTTTCTTGTCTGTGAAGTGGAACCATAAAGACTCATCTATTGTGGCTTCTAGGCATGTGGTAAGGCTTGAAAATGTTTTAATGTGCTTGGTAAAAAAAAAAAACAAACAACAACAAACAAACAAAAAAATTGAGCATTTTGCTCATGCTCATTGTTATGATGAAGAATTCTTTATGAAGTCCACATACTAGACCTTTGGGTTCTCTATCTTTTCCTATTGTCATGGCTTGTTTCACACTAGGCTGAATCCTTCCTGAAGCCCCAGACAATCATAAATAGTAAGAAGAAAATAGTAAGGAGTAAATACACATATGTACATATATATGTACATATGTTTGGGGTTTTTTTGTGTGTATATATATATATATACACACACTATGTGTGTATATACACTAAATTATGGTCAATTAAAAAAAAAAACAAACAACCAAAACCCAACAACAACAAAAAAACCTGTAAGTAAGCCAAAATGGAGAGGCAAAGTCATTGCAATCTGTAAGTGAAGCAATGCTAAATGGCAGGCTCCAATTTTGGCCTACAAGACTTTTATTTTCTTTGTATCTACTTTTGTACATCATGATTTCTTCTTAAAATTGCTGAAAACTTTTCTCTAACACCATTTCATAAATCACTCAGCTATTAACATGCTTTAAGATCAATCATTAAAACAACAGAGAAATATATGTTACACAGATCGATGCTTAGCACAAACTTTATAGAGAGGAAGAGTTGCAGGTTTATGGTTACTTACTCTCTCCAGTACTCATCCCGCACATAGTTTTATATTTGAGAAATAAATTATTCATGAGCAGTTTTTAGCAATCAGTGAATTAGCCACTTGCAATTAAAAAAATTGACCTCCTCTTCTTGAATTTAATCTGAATAAAGTCAGTGTCATTACTGTGTGATTTAGTCTCATCTATTTTTATCTGCTTTAGGAGCTGTTTTGATCCAAAATTGACAAAACCACCCTAGAAACCTGCGAAAAAAGAAGAGGTAGGGTTTTTTATATGCATATATGTTTATGTGATAGGACCATGACTTGGCCCTTTGTGTGAACTGCATTATTTTCACATTGCCTACTATAGTTAAGAAAAAAACCTAACCCTTTAATCATGGTAAACTTTTTTGAGAACTCCACACAGAAAGAGAATACAAGCCATCCAAAAGGAGAGCAATCCTTTTGCAAAGACACTAGGAATCTCTAGAAAGCCAGATCACAGTGAACAAACATTCTGACACCTTTTTGGAAAAGCAGTGTCAGTTTACAGTAGATGACTTTTCTGCCCTGTTACCAAATAAGGCATGAAAGTAAAGGTTTACTTTTAGCATTTGACTTGAAAAGAAACTAAAAACACTCTTTGAAGATGTTTATAAGACAGTAACAACGGATCCTGCCAAATACGTTCTCCATTTTGCCAAGAGTGCTTTGCTTTGCTGCCTCAGTTTTGGGTTTTTTTTTCACCAGGCCCAAACTGCTGGCAGAATGTCACTCTAATAGGAAAATACATCATTTGGAACAGACATTAATATAAAAAAAGACCATGTTAGAAGAGGATTAGCCACCTACATGACCAAATTCAACAGGTTAGGGTTGCATTATCTCCTTCCCTGGAGCACACATGTGAATTTATGAAACTTAAGAAGAGGGATAATTTAGCCTTATGTGTACCTTTTTTCACTTGGTCATTCAAATAGTTAACATTTTTTATTTTTTAAAGCAGCTATAACATCTAACCTACCACAGCTTTTATTTCATCCCACCTTCATAGGTACTCTACAGTAAATACTTTTTTATTCATGTATATTACATTGTGGAAAAGAAGTTAGTTAGAAAAGGCTGTCTGTTACCTTCTGTATAAGATAGGGGTGGAAGGTCACCCCGGACAGTAGTGGATAGAGATGAGGAGTGTGCACTGAGTGAGACATTGAAAGCACTGTTTAGAGAGACAGAAAAGAGGAGAATTTGGAGTAACAAAAAGTTACAAGGACAAGATTTCATACAGAAAGGATGGGTGGTTATGCAAAAAGCTGTTGAGATGTCCCAAGATGTAAGAAGATTCAGACCCTGAAATTTGACTAGGAGCAGAACAGACCAACCTTTAAGCAAGGTTTCAGTGGAGTCTAGACTGAAAATCTGATTG
>NW_010324829.1:28810-55356 GCF_000700745.2 Antrostomus carolinensis | reverse complement strand
AATTGTAGATGATGTAGACAGATAGAAATTCAATAAGCTTGGCAAGAGAAGGAAAAGCAGGCTGGATCCTAATGGCAGAAGTATATAGGACGAAGCATAGACTTATTAAAGGTAAAAGAGCCTTCAGGCCATATATTTCATCACAATTACCATAAAACAGTGCAAGAGATTCTAGTAAGCGTTGATTATGCTCCTGTCAGAAGTTCTGATCTTCGGACTCATCTATGCTCTGGCTTCTCCCTTAAAATTTATCTTCTGGAAATTCTGTAACAAAACCTATCTTAATTTTCTATTAAGTTTACTAAATAAGACAAAGAAGTTTGAATCTGTTGCTGGATAAAATAAAATTTTATTTTCCATTTGTAGTCTTGAATTCTTAAAATGAAGGGAAAATATTTTGTAAATTTTTATTATTTTTTGTTAAGCCTGTAAAGGCGATATTTTTTCCCCATTCATCATTTTTAAATGGTAAGTAATATGAAATTTAATGTATTTAGAAGATAAAATGAAATTCGAATAAGCAACAGCATAAAACATTCATCTGTTATTCTCAAGCATACACATCTCAGTTATTAAAAAGAGAGAATTTCTATTAGGATTCTTGTAACCAGGCTTTGCCTACCATTGTCCTTTTGTGCTGGAATGTGACTATATATGATGGTTTTCACTGGATGATTTTGAGAACCTTACTGGGGAGGAAAAATGCATTTTTGGTCAGCAATACTCTAGCTAGCTCCACCTGGGCAGCTTGCCCACTTTCAAGCCTGACTAAGTGTCATATTATGTTTTCTGTGTCCAGCTAGCTTCGGACTTGAATCTGAGATCTTATACCTTGTGTTTATAAGATAGTGGGCCACCATTCAAGATAAAATTCACATTATGCTTTCCACAATGTGCTATGTCAGTGCTAAGAGTCCTGAGCTTGTGCATTCTCTAATTATCTTGGGTTTGTGCAAAAGTCAGTCACAGAAGTGAAACTTGTGCAGACAAGCCCTTCCTCACTCACTTTGCTCAGTCTTATAAATGACACAAACTATCAGCTTTCCTTCCAGAGGTTTTCCAGACCTCTGCTGTTTCTTTTTGGTCTGCCTGTCTTTGTCTGTTATTTTTCTCTAAGTCAACATATTCAAAGCTGAGCCGAAGAATGCAAAGATTATCCACTTCCAAAATATTCTCTCTGTGGACAGACCCATATAGCATCTGCTGATGAATGACAGCTTATTGTTCATTTTCATTATAGTAATGTGTAAATCTACTGACTGTGACTAGGGAAACTGGGAGCTTGTTTGCCCTATAAACTTTCTCAAGTGCCTGCTGGAGGCACAGTGTGTTTCCCCAATCACTGTGCATCACTAGCAATCTCTGAAAATGCAAAACAAACGAATAATCTGAATGCATGTAGCACATAACAGGCAGGAAGGATATGTTTTAATGTAAATTGAGTTAAAAGTTCTCAGGCTGAATTGCCTGAAGTGGTTAGGAGTTAGCTGATGGTATATAATAGCTGCTCAGTCTTTTTCTTGCTTCTTGGTGCAGACAGCATTGATTGGCTGGGCTGATTATAGCCTTTCACGTCAAAAAGGTGCAAGTTGTTCTTAATATTAGAAAATAGGCTCTTCCGTGAGCAGGCTTAATGCATGATAAGCTATATGGTGTAGACATAAATTCTGTATGCTTGAAATTGAAGAGAACTTTGCTTGTATGACATATACATGTAGATATGGCCAAAAGCTGTTAGAGTCTGTTGCAGCTCATATTTATTGCTTGTAGTTAAAGTAAAATTCAGTGCCATGTGATTTTATTCAATTCAGGGAAAAAAAAACTAATTGTCCTTCTGCCAAAGTTTAAGTGCTACATTTTTTCATTAGAATTTAACAAATGTTCATCTTAAAATAGACTGACAATGGGTCAAACTGTTCCACTTTATCTGTTATGAACTTAAAATTTATCAAAGCTAGTACTCGCTCTTCCCAGAGCAATTTGTATTTTCAGTCCTGGATTTAACTATCAAATTCTCCTTAGAAACTACTATTTAACCACCACAGCACCCTAAAATATTTGAAAAAGGTCATCGCAACAGTCTTCCACTTTCATCTGCTGCACACAATGTGTTTGTTATGTAGGTGCTTTGGGGCATTATTATTTTTTATAAATCTTTACCTCTAATGCAGAAGTGTAGTCTTTTTAGGGATTATTCTTTAAGAAAATAGTTGCTGCCTTGTCCGAGATCTGACATCCCTCTTCATCTTGGCCAGCAGTGACCATTCCACAAATGTTTGTGAACTGAAGTCAGTTTGGAGTGTAAACTAAATTTTCTTTCTCCCTTTAGATTTGTATTCCACTTCATCACTTGCAGGCCCTCATCTTGAATAAGGACTCTTCTTGCTGTCATAATATAACTAATGGTAATACTTGAGGAGTTAGGTGCAATCCAGTATGAGAAAGGGTATCTTAATCTTGCCCTCTCGTGGTAAAGTATATTAAAGCCAGGATTTAAAAAGTAGACTAAGCATTGATGGGATTAAACATATTACATATCTTTAAGGAAGACATATTTATTCTTCAGTGTTTATTGCTAAGTCCCATGCTGAACTAAATCCAAAAATGAGATGTTGATTCTGGCATATCAAAAAATGTGGAACTGGATCTCTCGGTTCTTGCTTTGATGTGGCAATATTCTTTTAGTGCCTGAACAACATCTTGGGTAGAGGTGAAAATGTAACACAGAGCCTTTTAATTTCATTGTGTTATTTATAACAATTATCTAAGTCAAATTAGAAGTAAATGGCTACTAATCTTTGTGTGTGTGTATGCATGCCCAGCAATTCCTAAATGCCACTAGAAAATTAGAGTAATTTTGATATTAAAATGATTACTACCACTCTTGTAATAAACTGATGCAACTTTAGAAGTCTGTCCCTGATATCTTTAATGATTTAGACATCACACAAGCTATAATTGTGCTATTAAAGGAAAGAGAGCTAATCTTTTTGCATTTGAAGTAAGCCCTCATCATCAGACCCGACAAAGCCAGACAGATCAAAAAAAGAGTAAAAAAGAGCATTTAAGGAAATTAGTACAAGTGTCAGTTAAAAGGTAAAAATTAATGCACTTATTATTGAAATACAGTTGAAACCTATGTTCTTTTCATTTCTTTGATATTGCTAAAGCATAAAACATTCAATTAACTTTCTATTGTGTTTGGGGGGTAGTGGGGAAAGGCAAAGCATTGTCAGTGAAGTGTTAGGTGTGTAAGTGGTGTGTGCAAGGCAAATTAGAGGGTACAGAGGGTACAGCAAAGGCTTTTACTTTGCAGTCAACAAAGCCAGTCAACTCCTTCAGTGTGTTCCAGGACAATGTTCTTGCATGTATGCTGCTTTTCCTAAAGATACAGTAAGGTAGCACGCATTCTGTTCATCCTCACCAGGGAGTATTTCTTTTCCTGATTATTATTATCTACATCGTTGAAACCTGCATGGTTGTGCACCTCTTTCCTAATAAAAAGTGAATACAGATAAATTGATAATATTTTGGACCATTGAATAATAGTACTTTGCAACATAAGTGAAATAGATATGTTTAATTCCTACTTACCCTCAGCCATAAATATGAATTCCCATGACTGTATTCTTTTATTCTCTGAAAGCTGTTACTAAGAGTGCTGATTTGTAAAAACTGATTTAGGATATTTCAAAACGTATCCTTGATTTACAACCGTTATATGTTGGCAACACTGAAGCTGCAAATAATTTGTAGTAATGCAGTAGTTTTTTCCCATCCTTTGTGTTTAAAAGGAAAGCAGCTTTTTTTTTTCTTTCTTTTTTTTTTTTTTTAATTAAAGCACTGTAATGATATACAATGTATAGAGGGAAAATTTTAAAAATCATACAAAATAGGAATCCCTCTGAAACCATTCAGCTGGCTTGTTAACAAAACCTTTCTAATGTATTGATGAAGATGTTTTCTCTCCAATTCCACCATCTCTACATTTTATTTGAATTTCAGTAATATTAAGAAGATGCTGTAATGTTCAACATGCTTTAATTAAAAGAAGTATTTGCTAATTGGCATAAAATATCTGTGTGATTATTTTTCCATATATTTACGATTTTGCAATAAGAGAACAGCTGCTAAATATTTTCTTACATGCTGATTCCACTTAATCAACATTCTTCTTAATGGAGGCAACAAAAGTTAGAATTTGTGTTTTGCAAATGTGTTCCATGAAAACATCAGCATGATGACAAAGTCATGCCCTTTGGGGTACAAATGAGCAGGTTTACCACAACACACTTCTCTACAGATAGGAGATAAATCTTAGTTTAAAAATCCTTTGCAATATTGAGCACCTTCCAAGCCAAATGTGTACTAGCACTTAAAGAAAATATTACCAGTTTTAACACCCAAACTCACTTGATGTTTTGATTATTATTCCTATTAATATGCACATGATAGAAGTTAATGCCATACTGGCAGATTTAATGCTTTGTAAATGTGCTGAATTAAACTAGAAAGGTAAAAGCAGCCATTACCCTAAGACCTAAAAGAGAGACACTAATCAGCTGGCTTTTTTCCTCCTATCCTTTTTACAGATGGCTGGGAATACAGGTTTTATTTAAAATGCAAGGCTGCAAAAAGCTTAGCCACAGGAAAATGAAAAGGTCTTGACCCTTAAATATTGATTCCATTCTATTGATTACAAGAGATGGGGGTGGAGACACTTTTAAAAAATGTAATCCTAAAAAAAGATACAAAGCAGATTTAGGTAAAAATCAGCCTGAGCTTTGTTATTTACAGGACTAAAGAGTTACAGAATAAAAGGCAAAGTGAAGGGAGATCAGGGCACACATGGACTTCAGAGCTGATGTTCAGGCCTCATAGACTCAGATGCCAAAAGCTGTTAAATTCCTTAATATGGGCAAAAGGGCATGTTGCCAAATCTTCCTTTCTCTTCAGCCAGCAAGAAGAAAAAGAGACCATACAGTCACTGACAAGTCAGGACAAAAGGTAACAAACAAGGTTATAACCTTGCATCTTGAACTGAACTCTGGGAGTGAAGTGGAAAGCTGTAAGTTTCAGGGACAAACAGAAAGACTATTTAGCTTGATATTGTCCAAGACAGGCTTTATGGCAGGCCCTCAAAATCCTATGGCAAGCGAGCCTAAGTAGTAAAACTTCTCGGAGAAGCACTAAATCTACATGAATCCCGAAGTGCTTGATTTACTTGAGTAAAAGGCTCTGTAATTCTCATTGTCAGAGAACTGAACCAGTTCTGTAGATTAGTGGGAGGAAGAACTGCTCCCTTGTGATGTGCCAAAGCCACAAAAAATTTGTTATAGATACATTGACAAATGGAAACATAAAATAAACACAGAAAAACGTGTAATCCAAGGCAGTAATATATATTTTAACCTAAACCACTGCTACACTCTCGGTGTGTCTACTTAGCTTTTCCACATTGCATAGCTCAGGCTGCTGACAGGACTTTACCCATTCTTTTGCCAAGAAAACACAAAATGTGCTAGATTCTTTCTTTGCTTAGGTTTCTTGGAGACTTGTGCAATTCTGCAGATAGACTGTCCTAAAGACATTTAAACTATACAATATTTGTTTAAGGACTCCTAATCAACAAATTCTGATTTGCAAAATGGGCAGATGTTCTAGGACCCAGTCTGCAGAACTGCTGTTCTACTCTACTGCATATAAGATTCCCAATATCTTTCATGATGTTTCTTTGCAGGTATATTCTCCTCACAGTACAAGCAAGTCTTCTGTTCATTGACATAACTGTTATATGTCTATTCGATCTCTCCAGAGATGAGGCCACAAGACGTGTAGAGTCAGAAATGTAAGGGTCAAATACTCTATTCAGGTGAGATACAGTTAAAAATTATGCATATAAAGTACGTTTCAGTTTTAGCAATCTGTAGTAACTTTTAGAAGCGATCATGAATCTGGACAGTCAGTATATTGAGGATATGACCACACAGGAGCTAGGCATGAATGATCTGTGACAGCATGGTGTTTTGCATGGGGTGATTAAGACCTGCTAAAAAAATAGGGTAAATTAGTCTCCATAGGGTAATACGGCGTAACATAACTGTATCTCTTCCAGTAATCAACTGTCTTTGATATCTCTACATGGCATTTCAATGTGCCATATAGAAAAAATACCTGAAACTGTCATGCTAGGTAGTCTGTTCTCATTATCGTATGCCTTCACCATTGCTCTTATTTAATTTTTACTGTCTAAAGACAACTCTGGGTAATATGTTCTCAAAGAAGTATTTGGTTAAGAATGGTTCCTGGATTTTAAAAGCCACATTTCTTTTCAAATTACTTTCTTCTAGAGTTTATGTTAGTTTCCGTATCATCAGTTAATTCTGCAATCAGTGATCCACTTAGTGCAGCTTTAGTGTTAACAAACATGCAAAAAATATCTTGGTATAGAATCAAAAAGGAAATAAATTTTTTTAGAGATTTTTTTTTTAACCACTATATACCTCTGCCTGGTTTCTCCCCCATCAAAATAAATCTATTAACTTTTAAAAGACTGGTATTTTCCTTTGTATAACCATTCAGAAATACAACTTTTTTTGTGTGTGTGCCTAATAAAATAGAACATCCAGGACAGTTGATTTCATCAATAATAAACTCCTTTTACAGCAGTTAGTGACCAAAAAATGTTTCTCAAGGGAAGTAAATATTTACTTACATATTTATAAACTTTCTCGGTGCTTTTTATGAAACTCCTCAGCGGCTCATGCAAAATAAAGTGGAGTATTAGAAAATGCACTACATAATAATGTGTCTTTTTTTTTTTTTTCTGTTTTAGCTGTCTTTTAAGGAACTAGAATGAGAAAAGTGTTAAAGTCATAATGAGAATTGAGGAGCTCCAGAACTCTTGTACTTTATTTGTTTGTTAAGTTTTGGCTCTCATTATCTTATCCTGGTCTCTGCAGTGTACCTGGGAATCACATTTGTTTTAAGTGCAAAATATCCCAGTCTGAAGCCCAGAAGAAACTCTCCTGCCCTGAGGTCAGACTGGTTAGGCTGAGGGGCTGGGTCTACCAACACAGGTTGTGAAGGGGCAGCTTGGGTGAGGGGCTGCAAGACCTGGACTCCACTGCCCCTCCGCCCCACAGCTCCCACCCGTCTGGAAAGAGATGGCTTCCTCACTTCAGAAGGGCGTCACGAAGATAAAATATGTTAAAGACAGCAAGGTACTTGGACGTTACAGCTTTGGAGGATGAATGTGGGCTCATTTAAGCACCTTAGGAACAGAAGTTGATTAATACAGACACAGCTTCACTTTCTTTGAAGTAAACGTAAAAGGGGACAAATGCCTTATCCTTCAAAAGAGAAAAGAGTATAAGATAAGAAAATGAAAGGCTGCTATGATGGGGCAAAGGTTTGCATAGCATTATTGTAACACCAGTGATTAGGAATTAGAGGAGGCCCTACAGCCTAGTTGTATATTACAAACAAGAGTGGAGATTTTAATAAAACTTTCATGTTCAGAGACAATGTATGGGCTTCCTGCTGCCGGGTGCACAGCCACCCTCTCTCCATAACCTCCCTGAAGCCTGGCCCTGGCCGTGACTCTCTCCTTGCAGCTGTGAGGCATCAGGTGTGGGTGGTAGTGCTGGGGCTCAGATGTGATGGCAGTGAGCCCTTCTGCCCCTACCAGCACTGCAGGTCACCCTGTGCCTTTCTGCTGCCCATGAGGCTGGCCCCTGTGCAGAAGGGAAGTCGGGGCACATGCCCCAGCTTGCCAGGCTGCGGCATGGGGGAGACGGCATAGCCTCTTGGTCCACAGACCGCCTGGAAACCCCACAGGGCTTAACTGGTGTTTGAAGGCAACCTTCATTTCCTCCCAAAGAGTACACCTTTTTCTTAGTAACTTGATGTTCAGAGGGGGAGGGTGCCTCAGCAAGGGCGTGGGCCCTCCCCTCAGGGGCCCTGGCAATCTGCTGGGAGTAGCCTGGCTATTCTGTGTTGCAGTGCAGGCAGCCTGTGAGGTCTCCGCTGCTGCTGCCTGTAAGTTTTGCCTGCCACTGCCTTGACCTCTGTCACCTGCTCCTTCCTTTTTTTTTTTGTCACTTGAGGTAGCTCCCCTCCCCGGTAGTTTCTGGACCTTCACCTCAGCAAAGTCCCAGTGCAGGCACCTGGGCTTCTAAGAGTAAACCCTGGAAAGTACCATCCGCATTTAAAATCAATAAATAGATGGTGCAAAAGTGCTGTATAAATCTATACCCAAAAATAACAACAGAAAGCTATTACTTCAGCCATCTAGCTTGCCTTACTGCTTTGCCACCATTATGTTAATAATGATGAGTGGAGTGGCAAGAAAAATGGAGCCATTTTTCCTTCTGAAATTCTCTGAAAGAGTTGGTGCTTTTGTAGGAATGGAAAAAAAGATGGTGACTTTTTCCTGGAAAAAGATGGTTAGGGAGTGATGCTGGCATTTACTGTATAAAAATATTCTTCTAGTGAGGTTCATTATTGTCTATTTCAGTTGGCAGGGGAAGAAGTTCTGTTTGGAGGGAAGAGCAGTTAATTGGATATGTTTTTCACCTGCAAAAACAGGTAAGGTGACTGCTTTAATTTAAACTCAGATTCTTACATTTTTGTTTTTAAAAAAATACTTCTAGCAAAGGAATATCAACTCAATATAAAGTTAATATTAAGTATTTTTTGTTTGTTTGGGGTTTTGGGGTTTTTTTGGGTTTTTTTTAAGAGCTAGGAGTGAAGGAAGAGAAAGAAAGGAGGAACTGAATGGGAACTCATGTTTGGAGAGTTACTTCTCAGGAAAGGCAAAACAAGGTGCATGGAGACTTCTTTTCTGCAAAAGAACCAGGTGTTTCTGAGCCTTGTTCCTTTCCAACTGCTTTCACCAAAAGAAGTACAAACAGCAAAGAAGAGGTACATAACATACTATGATTTTATTAGACAGTTCTCTGTTAAAAATAAAATAAAATAAAAAAAATTACCAGTGGCCTCAGTCTTGCAGTGGCAATAGGATGGCTGTGCCTTTTGTTTGTATTGTTGTTGTTTCAGAATACTGGCCTATAAAGTAGCCCTGTACTTGTTGTGCCACTTAACTGCAAGGGCTAGAATTTAATGTTCCAGATATTCTTATGTTTACAGGCATGGAGCTGGATCTGTGTAAGGCAGCCCTTTGCATGCATCATGTATCCTGAAATCATGGTGCTCTACCCATGTACAAGAGTTGTGTTTTCATTCATCTTGTTACAATGTCAGGATTACAGAGTCTATATTTTCAATATTTAAGTGTCACCCAGAGGCTGCTCTGTGTTTTCTGCTCACCTATCCTGCCCAGCCTTACAGACACACTATTTCACGTCCTGATCCATGCTCTGGGAATTAGTGTCATGGCACTGAATGAGATTGTAAAGAAGTTTTTCTTTTTGTTTTTTTTTTTTTCTTCAACCTCTGTATGTTGAAGGTACTTATCTTGTTGCATGAATATGGATGATAGTTTCCTATGAATATGGAAAAGACTGGGGAGGGATGGGTCAGTGTTTAACATTAACTGCTCTTAACCTTTCCACCGAGTTGACCTCACCACAATATGATGCATAGGAGGGGTCAGGCTTAGCTGATTTTCTGTAGAATGCCATTAGTAATTTTTTGCCACATATGTTTGCCCTAAAGCCTTGTTTGCCACCTATATAATTATTAGAAGACTCTTATAATTGTATTTGAAATTCTAAGTTGACATTTATGTCACAGTACCATGGCACAGTATTATGTTTAATTTCTCTTTTGTTCATCTCATTTAATGTACTGAAGAATTATACTCAAAAGAAGATCCCACACACTTCATTTCCTTACCATTACCAGCTATGTGTTCCTCCCCTACCTGCTAGAACAATCAATTAAAAAAAGGAAAGAAGAAAAAAAGCATGTATATCTTTGCATGCTCAAAATATAAAGTGGGTAAACACCTCATTTCATATGTCGTTTTCTGAAGCTGAAGTAATGAGACATTTATATATCCCTGATAAATAGAACTAATAATGTAGTAGTATTACAGGATAATGATGCTAAATTAATCGTTACTTTGATGTATTGCACAATCTGAGCTGTTTGTCCCAAATTATGTTCACTTGATCCTTGTACAGAGCAAACTGTCCTTCGATGAGCTTCCTCCTCCACCCTGGCAGACTTGATTGGTTGTCTCCTGCAATGCTGTCTTTCATCCCAGAACCTATGGGTGAGGCTTCTTAGTATGAAGACTCATGAGAAGCAGGTGTCACTTGCTATTTAATACCTGCATGTTCATTCTTACTGGGCCTACCTTGGAATAGAAACTCCTGGTGCAGTCATGAAGTGGCCATTTATGAATGGTTATAATAGGGTCATACTGTGTGGAAATGGTATAGGATGATCATCTGGGCTTTTCAGGTGATATTGTTGTTAGGTCTCCATATGGTTGTACCTGATCTCTTGTAAAATCTTGGAAATTCATAGCAGTGTTCTTTGCCAATGGGGAGGGTGATCTGGGTTGCTTTCAGATAAGTAGAGTGGAAAAAGTACATGGATTTAACACAGGGGGAATGTTGCAGTAGTTTTTTGGTTTTGTTATGTGTTTTTTAAAAAATTATTATTTATTTTAAAATTTTCTAGTGGGTTCTGGAAGCAGGGGAAGGTAATAAGAAGTCACAAAGGGTAAGCACTATTCAGCCACTATAAAAGGAGTAGAAATGAACCTTTTCTTATTAGTAATTTTCTACTTAGCCACCTCTTTTGGAACAGCTGAAAGCTTTCATCCACCTGCTGCAGATTACTATCTGGATTAACTGTTCCAGTTTGAAGCAGTTTTACTGTAGCAGCAATCCTGGTTTACCACTGTTCTTCATCTGTTGTTCTAGATACTTTACACGCTTTTTACTGATTGAAAACTGATGCACAAAGAACATAAGCTAGTTTTCCAAAGAAGATGAGTAAGCACAGAAAGGTCTGATTGGTTTATTGGGCTCATGTGGTTAAGGTGTGCCAATTTCTATAGCCAAGAGCAATGCAAAGGAGTGGTTAGCAACAGATGTGTCTCTCTCTGCTTTCTAGCCTAATAGATGATGTTTCCAGTTGTATTAAAGTAGCAGTATTTCACAAAAGTCTGGATTGTAACTGAAATTTACACAGTAGGATTTTCTTTGCCTGTGAGCAGCTAAAAATACAGTGGACAAGTGGATACTTTTGTGTAGCAGTATCTTTGAAATCAAGCTAACATATTTGAACAATTGTCTTTTTGCAGTTTAAGCATAAGTCCAGTTATATTATCTATTTATTACTTAGCATTGCAGTAGTAGCAAGGCACTTAGCTCAGTATTGTTATTTTTGTTTATGCTATGCACTTCCAAGATAATTCTATTAAGATAATTCTGTCATTGTGTTAATTACCATGGACACATATTGTACAATGCAGAATACTTTCTGAGTAAATTAGATCCATGGTGCTGTGACTACCCTCTCCTGTCTCACTTAAAGGTTATCAGTTACTACATGGTATGCAGAGCAGACATATCCATAGATGCTGTCCTGCAGAGTTTTTAGTTTAAACATGTAAAACAGGTGAAGAGAAAAGAGAGAGTTTCCCATGATCTAAAATCAGTCAGGGATGACACAGCCTGCAGGGTCTAGTCAGTGCTCCATCCACATTCCTGTCCCTTAGAAGAGCAGTATGGCCTAGATTAAGATACTTACACTCACACAAAAGGGTTGGGGTTTTTTATTATTATTATTGTAAAATAAATGTCAGCTATTCCATCTGCCCCTCAACATAACCATCACTAATTAGCTGATTTCTTTTAGACGTTACAGCAAAGGTGGAATTTTAAAGATAAATTTCAAAGAAGTGAGGACAATCGCCTGACAGCTCAGTTCAAGGAGGGCACTTCATGTGAGAGGGGCAGGGTGGAGCTGTGTGTGAGGGAAGCTGACAAACAGCAGAGAAGATTGTTATTGTTCGTGGATTAGAAGAAAGTGTGTTCTTATGTGTGAAAGAGAGAAAGAGAAATGCAATTAGAGACAAGAACAGACAAATAAAGAAGGGTGGAGTTTTGAAGATCCTTGAAGCTGAGGACAAGAAGCATGAACTTGCTGCTGTGAAACCAGGAGGGATTGAAAGGGGGATGAGTGATATGTTCAGAGCAGACAAGGAATATAACCCTCAAGTGGGTAAAAAAAAAAATAAAAAAAATAATGGTGCGCTATCTCTTGATAAGCCCAGAAAGCACAAATTGGCAGAAAAACCTCTGCTTCCAAAACCTTTTTAGAAGCTGAACAATTTTTGAGGAGGAAGAGAGGAGAGAGATGGCATCCAAAATAGCACATTAAAAAAAAAAAAAAAAAGAAAAAAGAAAAAAATCTGAGCAAGGGCATTTGCTGCACTAAAGCAGAATGTTAATTGAAATCCTACTGTGCCAACAGGAACATTGGAAAGAGACCAGTCAGGATTAGACTAATTAAGATGTCTTTAAAAGAAAGCAGAAAAAAAAAAAATCTACTGAAAAATTGAACAGGTTGGATTGTCTTAAAGAGGAATTTACCAAATAAGCAGACAATTCTTAAAGAATTTGTGAAGTGTATCCATCGTACAAAACATGAATTGAAGTAGACTGCAATGTTGACACAGTAAAGGAAAGTTGTCTTCTAAGTATCTTTGGGACTTGATGTCTGGGAATGTGCTGAATAGTAGCTCTTTGTCCCCTACATTTTTATTTTGAGCAGAGATGCTAATGACTGCTTTAAGGAAGTTGGTGCCTTCTGTATAACCCACTGTAGAGAGTTTCTCTGACATAAAATACTTAAGATTCGGCATGCCCCTTCCTTGTCTTCACTTGCTCCCATTCAGCTTGCTGTGGCTGGTTGTGGAAAGGGGCAAAGGAAGGGTCATGCTTGAGCTGGTGAGTGGAGTTTCTTCTTTTATTGAGGTAAGGATATTGTCTAAGGTGACCTTGTCACAACTGTGACAGAGGGGTGGTATCCCTCTTTATGAGCTTTTACTACACAGTGCTTTTGGGCAGCACAGAAGTGCTTATGTGGCACTAGAACATGAGCAGTAAAGATGGCGATGGCATTTCAACTTGCCTTTGCTAGGACTAGTGTGATGTTGGACACATAGGTACAAGTCTGAGATCATTGGTAGAAGCAGTGTTTGCCAGGCAGCTTCCACAACTGGAGTTGATGACCCACATCCAAGTCTCCTGCAGCCCTTGGGAAGATAACCATTGCTCCTGACATTAGAGTGATAATGGCATTTGACAGAAGAAACCATGAATATTTTAATCCTTTAAAGGGAGTAAAGAGTATGTCTAGTGTTGAGTCAAGCTGTTTGAATTATTCAGTGTGAATAAGTGAACCAATTTATTGGACCTTTTCCTTGTTCACAGATCACTCACAACCTCATCCTTCTTTCCATGACCAGAGTTGCTTTTCTCAAGTGTTCTGCAAATAGTTTACACAAATGTCAGCCAATGGAACTTGTGATCTCTTTCCTTCAACCATTATTAGCTATTAGCCTTGCATAATTTTCCAAATTATTGCTTTTCTGTGGTTGGATGTCAGGACTTTTGAAGTGGGAAAAAATGAAATAGTGAATAAGTATACTTCTATGCAAATACTATTTCATATAAAATTTTAAATATTTTCTATTTGTACAAAAAGCAGCCATTATCTATATAATTGTAAGAAAAAATAAGCTCTTAGCTGACAGGTGGGTTTTAATGGGGCTTGAATTGTGTAATAGTCTGAAAGGAGCCTTCTCAGGAGTGAGGGTTTCATGTTGGCCAGATCCTCTTCTGCTTAGCTCTGAAAATGTCTCAGCTATTCGGAAAAGCATGACTTCTAATGTACACTTAGTGCATTCAGCAATAGTTTTGAAACCTGTCTGCATATTTTATTGGAGCTGAGCAATTACAAATTTAATGAGGAGTTAATATGAAGGGTATTAATATGATTAAATCGAAGAGAACTCTAAGGAACGTTTCAGAGCCTTGATTTTATACTATTCAACTTGCTTGAGTTTTCCACTGGTGTATTTATTTACCAAGGCCACAGTCTTTCTTTTTACAAAAGTATTCTCTGTAGTGACATTCTTGGGAGGTCTGCAGCTTGTCTCACATTTGTACATTTATAAAGTCAACCCAAACAAGTAAGGTTGTCGGTGTAAAATATACATATTGATGTAGTACCTTTCTTAACATCTGATATAAAACTATACAATATAGGAAAGCCAGAATCTTTCTAGAAAATAGCACAGACAGTAAATCCCATTCTAAGCCTTTTAGCTAAGCAAAATGGAGTGTACAAGGTACTAAACTAGCCTGACAACCTGTATTTAGTGTAATGATTTATTTGCTCTTTGGCAAGCTCTAACCATTTACTATTAACTGTTGCAGAGGAAAGGTAAGGTTATTATTACCTCATAAAGTAAATAGTGATACTTAACAAAACAGAACATCTGCCCCCCTTATTAAAATATTTTGACAGATTTAAACTGGTTAACATTTAATCTCATTTCTTAATTATGGGAAGCAATAGTATGTGTTCTGAAGACACAAAAATAAATATTTTTGTGATTAGGAAACTTGCTACACTCCAACAATAATTTTTTTCTCAAGGTTCCTTTCTTAATCTGAAAATAATGTAGACATTACTTTGGCATTCTTGTAAATAGTGAGGCTACTTGGAACTAAGCCTACTAGTTTTAGATGGCTTAAAAACCCAGCTCTGATTTGTCTTACTGGCATATAAAAAAGGGAAATATAAAAACAATTTTCTGTGCTTAGCAAAACAGGTTAATACATAGAAGTCTAAGGGGATAAGGGGGATAGGCCACAGTATTGTCCTGTTTTGAGAATATAATTGGAGTGCTTCACTACTGGTTATTTAATTTTTTTTTTTTTTTTTTTTTTGTAAAGAGAGCCTGGAAATGTCCTATTTGTGTATTTTAAGGGCCGAGGACAAAAATTGAAAACTAGCCCAGTAAAAGAAAATCATTAGTTCTCAGCCAAATCTGTTATTTGGTCCGGTCAACTACACAGCCACATGACCACAAGCCGGTTGCCCCAAGAGGGGAGGCAGGAGCAGGCAGACAAGAATAACGAGACCTTCCTAGTCTGTGACTCAATTGCACGCCCAATTTAAATGACTCTGTAACTGGGTCTTGAGGTGGGGATTCCAGGAACTTGAGCGAGGCTGTGCTTTTGTAAGTTAAGACGCTGTACCTTTTTGGCAAGTAATTCACTGCTCTACACTTTTTATGCCATTCTTTCCCCATGCTAAATGTTTTTCTTGTCTATGTAGAAAAGTTTTTAGCAGTAGGGTTTTTTCTTTCACTACATTTGCAAAGTATCCAGAATAGTGAGGTCTGTTTCTCAGCTGAAGGCTATCACCGTGGAACATAGATTCAAAAAATCCGGATGCGACTTTGTATAAGTGGAACTAGTCTGCTTTGCACCAGCATCATCATTACATGTAGTAGAATGTCCAAAGTCTCTATGCTCATCAACTTTGTTTTATATAGCACTTTTTCTACAATGTGTCAAAAACATTTTAAAGAACAATAGCTACTGAGTTGAATAATCAATTATAGATAATAATACAGTACAGTACAGATAGCACAAAGTGTATAATTATAGTATTTGATTTAGTTCTGTTAGAAGTCAGTGGCAATTTAATGTTCAAATCATCAGTGGAAGCAGGAAGCTCACTGTAGATAAATGCTCAGCGTCGAGATAGTTGTGCACTCTGTATCAGCTATTCACAAATGTCCTGTAAAATTTCAGCTTAAGCTGGATCTTTCTGTGTTGAGTTCTGCCTCAAAGATTATCTAGAGCAGTTTAAGGTAATATTAGTTTATCCTTTTTCAATTTAAGTATTGACCTTCTGGCCTCTCTGTGGGCTGTATCTGTATTTAAACTTTCATCTAAGGTCTGTCATTAACTCTGTAGCATAATCTATTCAGTGGACTTCACTAGTTCTTTTGTACAAATATTCACAAGCAAATAGCAATTTTCTCAACATTTATTCCATTCTTAGAAATTTATGAAAACAGCTTTTCCCGAGCAGTCCTCCTCACCAATTTACAACTAATCTGCTTTCTGCTTCAAGGATTTTTGGAAAATGTGGTTTTTAAATTGTATCTCAGTGGATTGTAGAACCTAGAAGCTGAAGATTCACTGTCCCTGAGCATTTGAGCTAATAAATCTTGATTGCATGACTACTGTGAGAAGAGGTCTGGAGAGTGTCTGTATCTAGATTTAAATGAGCATTTCAATGATTTTATTCATTATTCTCTTCACACAATTAGTAAGTTTTTTAGACTGTAATCTGAGAGTCTTTCCTTTCTGTGTGCTCTGTGTGTTCTTTGTGATGTTCTGTTTTTTTAATGTCTATTTTTGTATTCCATGTATATTTTTCGTAGTATATCTTGATTCTGCTCACACATCCAACCTCACTCTGTGACCTTTCTGATAAGATCTTGTGACTAAAAGCAGTAGGACTGATAGTCATGGACAGGATTTGATCCGTAAATTGTACATATTCCATCTGATTTGTCTCAATCTCCACACTAGTCATCCAAGTCATGATCTCATCTTTGCCTGAATGAAGTTTTGAGTATTTCTTTCTTTGTTTTAGCCTGAAGCAGTTGTGACACTCATGACCCCAAGAGATCGTATTCTAAAATATAAGACTTGATCCTTTTAATTATTTGCATTTGTGCCACATATACAGGTTTGTGGGGTTTTTAATCTAGGTCTACCATAAGCATAGAACGTGTTTTCTTAGTGGCTTTAATCTTGTAGTTTCTTCACTTCTATGTAAGTTTAAGATGCTTTCTCTGTGCATGGGTTTTTGAAACTGCTTTAAACATCTGTCAGAGATATATCTCCTCCCAATAAAGTGTATAGATGAGCTGTTCTAATCAAGTTTTAAGACAAAGGTAGGTTAAGAACTTATGGTCTGTCAGCTATATGGGGATTAGTGGAAGAACAGAAGCTGACCACTTAGTACAGCACACAGAAATATGTAGCAGTTACTATCTGCATTGTAAGCTTCAGGTCCAGCCTTACAGATAATAAAACTTCAAAATATTAACCCTTCCAATGGGTCTAGGCTTTTACTCAATCTTTTCTCCCATTTTATTTTATTTATTTTTATTTTTTTTTCCTCCTACACTTTGTTTTTAAAAAAAAAAAAGACATTCCCATCCTAAATAATTACCACCCTTCTTTTACAGCCTTACAGCTCCATAAGATGAGCTATTGTGCTAAATAATTAGCACATGCCATTCAGAATATTGTAAGAATTATATGCAACATCAAGCAGGAACTATACACTGACACATGAACGTATTTTCCATGAAGCTGAACTAAACAGAAATTAGGTATTAACAACAGGTGCATTTAAAGCAAGTTATTAATTGTTAAGGGGAAAAAAGAGTAGTGTTATATTCAACCATTAATACAGTAAAGCATTTTAAAGTTTGCAGTTATTTGAACCATGACCTCTTTGAACATATCCTGTGTTTATTTGCATATACAAACATTAATCCTGTGCTTGAACACAAAAATGCATTTACATAAAAAAACCTGCATCATGATTTAAAGTTTATTAAGTAATTGTGGCTGAGATGTTACTGAAAACAAAGAAATCAACTATATTTAAGTACCAGGCTAAGGGAATATAATATATAGCAACTTTTTAATAAGGAAGAGGAAATATTTTTCTTCTAGCATATCACTAATTAAGACAGATTTTCTTTTCAATACATTTATTTTTTCATGGATTTTTGTGCTCTGAGAACAGCTATACTGCAATGTACTGGAGAACTTGAAGATTATATTCTCTACTTAAATAGTGGGTAAAAGTTTATCACAAAATATATCCTTACATTGCCCAGCTAATGTGCTAGGTCAAGCCTATTAGAAGATTTCTGCAGGGTGTACATTACTTGTGAATCCCAGTTGAAGATGGGCACTGAGCCGTGCAGATTGGAGTAATTTTGGCATTTGAAAACTGAGAACTCAATGCACTCAGGGAAGCTAAGGTGATTGGGAAGATCTCTGGTGAATTCAGGCAGCAGATGAGCAGGGAGACTTTACATTTCAGTTTTGGGATGAGATGCATAAAGCACCAGTTTGATGGTATTGGAAATAGTAGTAGGTTGTTTTGTTTGTTTGTTTGTTTGTTTGTTTTTTATGAGATTAAGCCCTTTGTGTGTGTCCAGATCCTCTAGCCATTCCTGCCTATACATAGCATAGGACTTGCCTAAAGTTGTTTAAGCTGCGTCCTGGGATCTCCAGAATATCCTTGTAGCAGAAATCCACCTCCTAGTTTCCCTTGGTGTTCCAAGCACAAGTTATTACTTGGAGGTGAGGAATGGCTTCAGGATGTCTCTGGGAAAGACCCTAGGCCTTATTTACTTTGAACTTTTTCTTTGTGTTTTTCTCCCTCCTTAGCAGCCTCTAGTCTCAGTTTTTATCTAACACTGAGTTATTTCATACTCTCTCTATTGCTCTTCCAGTAGGTTTAGTATTTGTTCAATCTGTATTTGAATCTACTGTATTTGGATTGTCCTTCAGGCTGCAAGGCATGCAATAGCCCATTGAGAACACAGGAGAGACCTGGAGCCAGCTTTGTGTTCAGAGCCACTTCAAAGCTTTTTAGTTCTGTAGGAAAATCTAAAGGGATAAAGAACTATAGTACCAGCTGGGTTTTTTATTTTGTCAGGAGAAGTAACAGTAAGAGGCAGAGCTGGGAGGAGTAGCTGGAGTCATGCTTGCTGCCGCTGGAAGGGTGGGCTGATCTAAGCAGCAGCCTTTACTCTTCTGCTTCACTAGTGGTCTTGACCTTGGAAACATTTTAGGCCAGTCCTCAGAGGTAAACTAGTTTGAATTCCAGGCATCTGGCTAAAGCAAAAAAAGGCAGATGCAAGTCTCCATCATTATTCTTTGTGCTCATAAATGTTTCTTGCAGTCACTTGTAAAGGCAAGCTTGACCTCAGGACTGAAAGAGTCTTTAGAGTTTCTATGATCAAAATATTTAGGGACCTGCAGAAGAACTCTGAAGAGGTCCTTGTTGAATGTGTATAAAATGTAGTTGTATTAAAGGGTTGGTAAGTAACCAAAGAATTTCCACAGTGGTACCATAAGATGCAGCAGTGACCAAAGAAAGCCCCTGCCCTGAATAATTCCCTGTGTGAAGCAGATGGCAAATAAAGAATATGTCAACCCAAATGACTAAAATTTTGTAAGATTTTATATCTAGCTTTGTATAATGTCTTACCTTAAATCACCAGCCTCACCTGTAATTGTGGCTATAGGTGGTTTCTGAACTTGGTACTTTATGCATGTCACAGGCTGTGGATTCAGGCAGGGTTTGCATCCTCAGCAGCAAACTGCAAGTACGTAAGTTCTGTCGTGTATCACACACATTATTCTTTATTGAACCATTAAGCTAGAAATAAGGTTTAAATAGTTCTAGGTGTTTGGTGAGGTGAATATTACTTTAGAATTTTCTTTTGATAACACCTTTCTAGGCGTTCCAGAAAGCTAAAATTTGTTTGATTGTTAAAAGTTCATTTTGGGCATATATTCTGTTTAAGTTTCTTTGGGGGATGGAAGAAGCTGTGTAGAAGGCAAATGAAACTAAACTATAATTTGTGATTTGCTGCTCTTACAACATCTCAAGTCCATGAAGTTTCAGATGGATTTATTGATACTTTGAAAAATATGTAAAAATAAATAATCAGCTGTCACTCTCCATATATGTGCTCTGTTTTCTTTTGCATTCTTATGTCAGATTCTATAAACTCCAGCAAGAATCTCTGTATACTATGTACAGCTTGGCAGCTTTAATGACACATTAACACTTTTGGCAAAAAACGTTTTGAAAACCCCACTATAACAAATCCTTTGGATTTTTTGGAATAAAGTGGTTCAAGGTGGCAAATACCATGGAAAACATGTTTTCCAGAGGGCTGGGCAAGCAGCTGCAAGCCAGCCTGCTTTTGCTCTGTGTAAAACTCCATGATGAAAACATCTTTCAGTAGTGAGGAAGTTAATACAGTAAATCAATTTACTCTGTCTATATATACAATTATAGTATTTCACAGCATTATTTTTTATGAATTTTTAATATGGAATTAATATTTTCTGTTTTTACATTCTTCACTCTCTGCTTGTCTTTAAACTTCAAAAGGACAATGCTTATCTCTAACAGAAAACTGGGATTCTGACCATGGTCACGCTTGTGCAAAATTCCACAAATGATAGAAAAGCTTTGCTGGACCATTGGTTATATGCTTGAAATCAGAGCTGCACTTGTTGGTCACACAATAATAAGGATGTTGAAGAAGCCAGGTATACTGAAAAAAGTCAGATTTATAGATGACTCTTGGCTATGCTCATTCTTGCTGCCAGGTGATGTGTAGATTTGTGCTGAGGGACAATAATTTGAAAATTTGGGTGAAAATTTTTGCTTGTGATTTACATTTATAAGATCAGTTTTGCTCACATACGTGTTTACGAATTCCTTTTTAAGTCACAACAGAGAATCCCGTTGTGAAGTCTATCTTTAATGTTGAATTAATATTAACTATACTTAGTGTCTGGAAAAAAAATATTGAGTGAGCATACCTTATAGAACAGTCTTTGCATTGTTTGTGACAGCTGAAAGCATAAAAATACTTTTAAAGATGTTAGTCTGTAACTGCAACAGTAGTTCCTAATGCTGTAATATAGCATTAATAATTAAAAGTAAAAATAACTACATAAAATTTTATATTCATGTCTCAAGTTACAACAAAATTTGTTATGTAAGAGGTTGTCTATAACACAGCTACCTGGCCTAATATTGAAATAAATCTTTTTATTCTCCCAATGTTCCTTGTCTTAAATTAAGTTGGTGGTCTTCAGCATCTTCTTCTGAACATAGCTGAGCTGGCTAAAGAGATTACCACCTCTACCTTTTCTCTGTCTGTTTGGCATAGCTCCCACAACATAAATTACCACTACTTCAGTCAATTGCATACATTTTTTTGTGTATTCCTCCCTAACCTACATTGATCAAAATCAGCTGTATTTGAAAATCCCTACTCTCTACCATTTTGACAGGAGAAGAATTAGGGGGCAGCTACATGTGCAGTTACACTGGCAAATGTGAGGGAGTACTAATCTCTCCTTATCAGCTGCACTCTGATGCAGCCATAACTGTAAAATTGTTAGGGTAGACAGTATTGCCAAGTCCAAGCATTGGCAAAAAATGGGAGTTCAACTCAAAATTCATGAGACTTAAAAAAGCAATACATTTGAAATTCTTTTTATTTGCCTTCTGCTTTTTTGAAAAGGCAGCATTCACATTTTAAAACTTTCTTTAGTGATTCTGAGGGCTAAGAATTAGTTATGTTTTAGAATAAACTGAGATGCAGTAGTTAATGATTTGATTCCAGATGCTGTGGGTCAAACAAAAACATCACCAAAGTCTGAGAGCTGACATTAAATCGCTCAGTTGTGCACCATAGAGGGACAAAGCATTCAGGGTGAAATTTGGAGGTTACTCTGTCATGTTAAAAGATAAAGAGTGGTCTTATGAGCTCCTAAAATTGCCATTTCTTTGGGAAGAAGATCTTTCCACAGGTGTCATTATAGAATGAGGACTTCTGAGGACATCTTTGCAAGCCAGATGGTTCCAAGGACAGAAAGAGCCCGGTGAAGGAAACGTTGCAGTATGCAGTGCGATGACAGTTTAACAGATTATGGTACAGCTTCAAGCTGCTAAAGTGGTGCCTCTAAGGTGATCTAGGTTGGACTATGGTACAGAAGCAACATACTTCAAGTTATCCAGATTCCTTCTGGGCTCTGATTTCTTCAATCTCTGTGCTGGCTCAGCAGAGTTTTTGTGTACTAATTTATCAGAATAAAAAAAAAAAAAAAAATTAGAAGAGATGAGGCAGAAAGGCAGCTGTGCTGAAAATACTCTTCAGTTTTGAGGTTGCTGAGCTCTGTTTTTTTAAGGCCAACATCTCTTTATATATATGTATGTAGTTATACTCACATTCTGAGAGACAGAATATAACATCCTGAGGAGAGGTATTTTCCTCTTAGGAAATTTCTCTCCTTCAGAGAAAGAGAAGAAAGCATGGACAGAGGCAGGAAACGGGTAGCTAAAGGCAACAGTAAAACACATCGTGCTAAAATTGTGATTCTTCTCAGAGCTCCAGCAAAACCCATTCTTGGATCATGTTCTTCAGTCAAACTGTATCTCAGAGAAATATGTTTGGCTTTGTAAACTAGCCTGCTTTGATGCACTAAGAGCACTCTTAGTTGAGGCTGCCAGTCAAAAAACCAAAGGAAGTCTTCCTAACCAGGAACTGTTTAACATCTCTTCTCAAAGGTAGACTAGCTTTTCTGGGATCATGATGTTTGAGAAATGAGAATCAATTTAAGTTGGATGTATTTGGAAAGAATATGTGCCTCTGCAGGCCAGTATAGATACACCACAGACCACCTACTTGGATGATTTGATAGTAGCTTGCAGCTGCATAACCTGACTTTTGGCCTAGTATGAAGGGAGGAGCTAAACAAAGATGGGTCAGATTTTAGAAGAAACTGAATTCATGGGGGTAGCTGAAGTTTACATGTGTGGATCTCAGACAGAATTAAACAAGGAAAAATATTACAACTTCAGCATTTTTAAGAACTTTGACTGCTGTGTCCCTGGGGGTATATGTAGGAAGTATTTTTCTCTGTGATTATATGGGTTCTATTTTGCAAAGTTTTTATCTGCAGTGTAACAGTGTAGTGTAAAGGTGCAGGTCCTAAGTATGGCTGAGTTCTTTTAGTTGTATCCAGTGCAGTTTATAAAAACCACATTTAAATCCTTACCTTGGACTGTTATCTGTGTGAATTAAAAAGTAAGAATTAGGAGTTAGATCTACATTTGTGCCTGGGTAATACAGAACAACTGGTGTTACAATTGTGGTAGAGATATTCCTAGCTATAGATGCTCCTGAAACCAATGACCAGTATAACAATTCAGACTTTATTTTCACTTATTACATAGGCAGCTTACTTCTCTTTTTAATTCAGCTGATGGATTTGCTAGTGAGAGAGAGCAAGCCAAGGTAAAACAGTAATGACTATATATGTTTGCAATGCAGACAGGTAAAAATGAACAGCTTAGCCAAGAGAAAATAGCTGCTGTTCTACTAAGACTCACCTAGTTACCATTAAGCTTATAGCGACCATATAAGTTGCAATATTTAAAGATAGTGCTTTTGATCAGAAGCCTCTTTTAAAGAGCTGTTTAGAAAAAGGAACAATTCTGTGTAACTTGAACTCTATTATTTTTCTTATTAAATGCAGATTTTTTTGTTTGTGTCACACAGCTCCAACGAGAATCCTCACAGAAACAGGTGTTCAGAGGTGCTGAGTAGGTGTCTGAAGAGTCAAGCTACATATGGATATGGCCTTCTCATTTTAACTAAAAATTAAAGGAAAGAAGATCTCATGTATTATGAATGTTATTATGTATTAATGAAAATTTTGGTTACATATTTAAATAATAGGTTTTGGACAGCTGAAAGTAGGTCTTTATAGAACAGCATTTCCCCTCAAGTTGAAACTTTGTAGTGGAAGAGGCAAATGTTACACTGCAATTACAAACCTCTGGAAGCAGGGTTTGTAAGAGAAATGCTGACAGAGTCTTTACTACCATGTCACTAACAGAAACTATATCATACATGCATTTAATCAGATAGTTAATAAATATTGCCCTTTTTCAAGATATTTTGAGTCATACACACAGTGAAGTAACTTTGAACAAGAAAA
The DNA here is from genome assembly GCF_000700745.2 of Antrostomus carolinensis. Classification (NCBI taxonomy): domain Eukaryota; kingdom Metazoa; phylum Chordata; class Aves; order Caprimulgiformes; family Caprimulgidae; genus Antrostomus; species Antrostomus carolinensis. The sequence continues at coordinate 31,495 of NW_010324829.1, read as the reverse complement.
GATGTAGAGGATGAATAGAGCGTTTTTATTATCTGAAAAATTTTATCACTGAAAATGATTTGTTCACTTATTTTATCATTGAAAAATGAAAAAAAAATCACTGAAAATACAGAGAATGAAGAGAGAAGGCTATTCTGTTTGTGTGTGTGATCTGTAAACATGATAAGCAGAATGAATGCAATAATAAATATATATTTACTCATACACATTGTTTCTTCTGAAGTGTTAGTCAATATATAATGAGAGATTTGATACATTTTGTAATAAATTCATGGATGAAGTTAATTGTGTTGTATTTATAGCCCATAGAGGTGGTTCTCATTTTAGATCAGGATTTTCCTTGGTAATGTGCTAATAACCACAGGTTCCAAGAGGCTAAACTGAGACAAATACAGAAGATTTCCAAACAAAACATGCAGGGGTTCTACATAAAACTCACTGAACGGAACAGACAAACTCCTTAAGACAGAAGAGAGGCACATGCATGTAGGAGGGAGGGATGGTACTTACTTTCAGCTATTTTAACTTTGCTTTATTCTTTTCCACTTCGGAATAGTGTATTCTGGGCATTCTGAATTTGCATTAATGTATGTATTATTAGATCCTGATCCACAGTCCATTTGAACTTCAGGTGAGACGGATAAATTTTAAAATAATGTATTTTCTCTTTGCTAAGAAGAAACATATTTTGGTGTTGGAGTTAGCTGGTAACTCGAAGTTAGATGCAGTGTCATGAACATGGGATGTGTCTGTTCTCTGCATCTTGTTTTAAATTTAATATCTTCCCCAAATATATTAAAATGGAACTTAGAAAGACATATGCCCTTGCTTCCAGAACTGACTCTGCCCTGGGCTTCTGCTTTGATTACCTTTCACAATATGTTTCTTGCTCCATTCTGAAGAAATACAATGGATATTGCCCGACTGGCAGAATTCCAGTACCTGCATATGTGCTGGGCAGCCTTCTTCTGTCATCCAGAGTACAATTTTGCTTGTGGTCTATGGGGAAATATTGCAATAAACCGATACAGTCTCATGGCTGAATTCCTATCATGTTACTCATTTTATTCAGGCAAAATGCCAATTTACTTGAGTGGGAATTATGCCTGAGTGGGAACGGAATATAAGGACTTTAAGGTTTTGTGTTTGGAGAGCAGAACAAGGCATTAAGCCACAGAGATATACTTTGCTGTTCATTAAAAGAGGCTTTTTAATTTTATTTTTTCAGTGAAATTCCTCCACTATTCAAAAGGGAATGTAAGTAAATGAGTAATTTTTTAATTGTTAATGATAATTTCTATGAATGACAATGGAAAGTAAGATCTCTCAGAGAGTGACAAAAGAAAACTGGAATTGGAGAAAATCCCACTAACAATGTTGATATTGTTTTGAAAAAAGTTTCCTTTCCTTGAGCAATCCCAATTTTAAATTTATCCCTGTGAGGAAACCCACGTATCTAAGTTACACGCTATTTAATTCTGTTTTATGCAAGCATAGTATGCTTTAGACTTTTTAATTTAAATATTTCAAAGAACCAATTTATGACAGAGGTGTTACTTTCCCTCTTAAGTACATATTATGCATTTTTTATTACAATTTTGCTACAGCCAAATGTCTTAAAAGCCTGATTCACAAACCACTTCACTGCTCTTCAAGAATGAAAAACAAAGAGTATACACTCAGAACGTGACTTACCTTTTGAAATGTTGTAAAGCCTTAGAAATTAGAGTAATTCAGACCTGGCTCTTATTTTTAGGTTTCAGAGTATTTTGGCATTTAGTTTATTTGGTTTGATGATTATCATTTGATGTAGCTGTGGTTATTTAAAAATGCTGTCTCCATGACAGCCTTGTAAATGAACCTTTTGACTCATACACACTCTCTTTCTTTTAAAAAGAAATTTTATTCACAGAAAAAGCTTGCCAGTGGAAGTATGTACAATTTCTTTTATTGTGGGAATACCATGTGGCTTAAGCCATGGTTACCACTGAGTAAAAATGATTCTGACACTGTGTATTTCCATGGAGAAAATTGATCTATTAAGTGATGACCCCCAAAACTGACACAACTTAGGAAATAGAAAAGTTGTTGTAGAACTGTGAAGGTTCAGAGGAACATCCCAGACTTGGCTGGTAACAGAAAGAGAGTGATTTGCTATTCGTGACTGAACACTCACAGTTAGTTCTCCTGGAAAAAACTGGTCATGCTGGATGGGACTGGCTTGAATCCTGAACTTCAGCTAAGCAGCTCTCTTCTAGATTTGTTACCCAGGATGCCAGGCTGAGTATTTCTAAATTTCTCTGGTCCAATATCCTATCTCTAACTGGCAGTAGCTGTGTCAGTGGAGGTTATAAGGAACTCCAGGACAGCAGTGTAATCCAAAATTTCTTAGGCCTTGTGTAGGCAGCAACATAAATTTTGTGTTTAGAGAACAGGAAACCTAAGTTGAACTTTGCCTTCAGGACATGCTAAACGAGTCATATACTTGTCTTCGCCAATATGTATAATCTACTGATTGGCTCACGTTAACTGAGGCATACTAACATTAAGTTTTAGAAAAGGCCTTCCAGTTGATACATATCCAGCAGCCTGATGAAGTATATTGATTGTTTTAATTGGATACTGAATATTTTATCTGATATTAAGTATATTTCTATCCATGGACCTTTATAATTAACTTATTTC
>NW_010324829.1:0-28787 GCF_000700745.2 Antrostomus carolinensis | reverse complement strand
AGTTGGGTTTTTTTTTTTTCTGGCATGGAGTTGCAGTTATCAGTTTAAAATTTGTTTGTGTTTAATTCCATTGATCTTCATTTTGCTTTTCTGTTATGATGGAGAAATTTGAAACTGTAGAGTTATAATGGAAGGAAGAGACTTCCTATTCTCCCATATACATGGCTGTGTAGTACTTAGCTCCTATGTCCAAGTCCAAATTACTTGCATTTTTTTACTAGATGCAGTGGTCCATGTTCAGAGAAATTGTACTTTAGTTGGACTGTTTTTTAAATATTTACTCTGTGTAATATAAATGGCAAATGCTTAGTATTACGCAAAAAATTATTAATTGAAATATCAACTCATTAAGCCTAAAAATGAATCAAAACTGTTTGACCCTTTCACATTAGCAGCTTTCCTATTATTAATCAGACCAGGTGATGGCAAGTTTGTAATAAGTATCAATACACATTACTGTTTACAATAGAATTGTAGATAAAGCCCTTAACCAAAACAACTCATTCTGTGCTTTAAGAGTGTACAGTCTTAATTGACTGGGCCAACAATCTCAGCTGGAAACAACTCAGAGACATTAAGGGATATTCCCAAGGTCATGTACTGGGACATTAGTAAAAGAGAGAGGGACTTATGAAAAAAAAAAAAAAAAGGTATATGCTTTCATGATAATTTTATGCCACAGCAGAGGCAAGGTTTTAACCACAAAGGAAGATTTTATTTTGAGTATGACTGTGGAGTTTTCTTTGATTAAGTATGCTGATGGGGTCTATTAAGAACATGTGAAGGAAACAGACTTCTTTTTATTTCAGTAGACTACTGACATGTAGCTTTAGCTACCAGAGAAATTAAATAATTAGCTGCAAACAGTCTCTTCTTGTCCATATGAAAAGGAATAAAAATAGAATTATAAAGAAAAATCTGAACTGTAGGTCAATAATGAACAACAGTGATTGAGGTGGCTCTGACAGAAATCAGAAATAAGGAGAAAGCTCAGAAACCATCTGGAGTTCCAAAATTGATGCTTAATAGATTGGTAGTCAAAAATCACAAAACTTGCATCCATTTCAGGGTCTTCAGGGAAACTCTTCATTGTTTAAATTCTGTGGATTAGTGTTTTCTATATTTAAAATTTATTTTCTTACTGATTGTAAAAAATTCTCATACAATTATGTTGCACCTGTATTTTGCATCTAGAGTGAAATAACAGTGAGAAAAGTAGAAGGAAAGTAAGTGTCTAGGAGGAAGCACTGGCAGAAGGGTAAATGGAGAAATATAAAGTGGAAAGGAGAACAAGTTCTGAACCATTAAAATGATGAAATTCTAGAATAGCCTTCAAATGGGCCAAAAAAAGAGGAGAAAAAACCCCTGAAGTAATCTAATTTCTAAGAGAAAAATATTTATAGGGGATGTATGGAGAAACTTGTATTTTGGGCAACTCAGAGTTAACTTTTTAGTTAACATGATCTGTTCAGCTCTTCTCTTAAAATGTATGTATAATCATCCTTGATTATACTTTTTAACTTAACCTTCGGGACAGTGATTGGCCTAGTTAACTTGGTACATTTTTTAAAGTCCTATACATAAAAAGATTTTTAATATCTACAAGACATTTCTCTGCAGATTACCAGGTCGCTTTTGTCCTCAGGGGGCACAAAGCGGTCTTACTTTTTGTTGTTGTTGTTGTTGTTGTTTTGTTTTTGTTTTTGTTTTTGTTTTTTTTGTATACAGGAGGGCTTTTGTCATGCTTTTTCTTCATTTTTCTCAATTCTAAACATATTCAGTCCTTTCATATTTTCTTTACAGCAGATGTTTTCTAAACTTCTTGCTGGTTTTGACACTTCTCTAGATTTCATCTACATCGTGGTTAAATAGAGCGCCTCAAATGGACACAATTTATGCTGAGAACACTCCATTCCTGTTTGAGGAGAAAACTTTCTGTTGTTTTTGAGATACTCCTGTTGTTAATTCCAGGATGACATTGACATTAGTTGCAGTACCAGCATTGGGTCATTCTCAGTCTGAGATCTACTGTAATCCCCCAAACACTGCATGCAGTACTAGCATAGCCAATTATTGCTCACTGTAGATTTCTGCACATTATTATTTTTTTTTAATCTCTGTATGAAGCAGTTTGCACTTTCTGTTTTCAGATCGTTCTATTTTACTGTGGTTGTTTGAATTCTAAGCTCCTTCTTGCCATTTCTCCCAGATTTTATAAATTTATTCTTTATTGTATCATCCTAGCTGTTAATGAAAATTTTGAATATTGCTGGATTTGGAAAAAATTCCTTACGTATAGTATCCCAAGTATTGAATGAATAGTCTTTTAGTCAGTTGTTTCTGTTTCCGTCGTAATTTATTTAGATCATATTTCTATTGGATTTTAGCCACTAGTTCTGCAAGTTTTCTGGATTCTTCTTTTGTGAATTCCATTCTTCTGCTAATACTTTCTGGTTTTCTCCTGTTTTTCAAATGACAGTCTTTTCACAGTCACTTTCAAATTACTTTGCACATTCAGTTTTTCAGTCAGACTGAATTAAATCTGAAATAGCTTTCTCCTTAGTTACCATCTGCATCAAAATCCAGACTCTTTGGTGGTGTGTTCCAAGGATCTGTTGGACAGCTTGTGTCCTGCAGCATTGCTAATCCAATAAATTATATCTTTGTTGCCATTTTGTCCTGGGCTCTCCTCTTTGTTAGGTGTTCAAAAAATGTCTCAACTGCCTATTCCTGATTTAGTGGTCAGAATTAATAATACTGGGATACTCTGTTGTGTTATTAAATTCCTTAATCAGTCTATCAACTCTTACCAAGCCTAAATTAACATTGTAATCTCTTCCACTCCATGTGGCTGCCCATGTTGTATACAAGAAGCCAATGAGAAGATGGCCAGAGTATTTTTTTACACACCATACTTTCCATATGAGGAAAAACCTCACCTATTTTGTATTGCTACATTTGCCATTTCCTGTTTTAAAAGTAAAGACAGGTGGGAAGAACCCTGGTGAAGAATCTTAAGAAGCATATGTATTTGCTTCCGAAGGGTAGGTACAAGCAAGCATCTCTCTAGTATGAAATAAGAATGAGCTTCCAGAAATACTTAGTAAACAGATGGTGTGGCTTGAGATCTGCGAGACACTGGGCCATTTTCTGACTGTTGAGGCACTGTCCTTTAGAATGGTATAGCTGATAGCCTCCACAATCAAATCTTAAAAAGCATAATAAAAGAAGTGATATTGGAATGAGCAAAGATGATGTAAATTGAGCCCTGTTTTTGGGTGATATTAAAGACACATCTTCAAATCATCATATTGCAGTAGTAAGTTGAAAAGAATATTGAAAAGATTGTACTGACTAAAATTGCTGAATCTGTGCTTCAACAATATAAATTTCCCTCAAAGTAATCCAACATTAAACACTTGGGAGAAAAAAAAAAAAAAAATTCAACTCCAAATCCCAAAACATAATCTCACGACCAGAACTACTATCCAATCTGTTTCCTTTGAAGGGTTTACAAGCAAACAGACATTACTTTTGTGCTTGAACAACTGCAAGTGAAGTGAGCTATAAACATTCTCTGAACAAAAGTGGACTAAAAAATTAATTTATTTTCATTGCCCATAAAAAACCAACCAACCAAACAACAAAGACAAGCACGGTATTTTTTTTTTTTTCTTTTAACTTGACTGAATACCTTTCATTTTACTATACCTTACCATATCTTTTTAAAATCTTAAAATTAATGATTAGCTAAGTAGCCCTATAGGTTTAATACTGTACTGTTGTAATAGGAATCTTGGCCATTTACTTATTATTAAGAAACTATTGCTTCAATGGCTCTATTATTAAAAATAAATGCATATTTTCAGTAGTTTAGAAATCATTTGTCTTCATAAAACAAGTGCATCTTCTTGCCGCCATCACCATTGTTGTTTAGTAACAATATTACTTTGAATCAAACTGTAAAAAAAGAATTCCCTAAACTTCTTCCTATTAAAGAATAATGCTAATTGGTTAGCGTATATAGAGGAAGGTTATATGGTCCATTGACTTTATATAGATTGAAATGCTAAGCAGGGCTAAGTAGAAGCATCAGTAGGGAATAGAGGGTAAGCGCTCATCAGTTTTATGTTCTCTTTCCTATTTACTGCTTACCCCTTACAGTGTCTTACAACTATATAAACAAAGTTTTCTTGGGTGCTTCATAAATAAAAATGTATTTTTACTTTTGTGGCTAGCCTGACAGGTCATTTGTGAGAGAAATAATGCCTACAAATAAGATGCCTAGGGGTGAACAAAGGGAAGATATTTGCTAAGAAGAATCATCTGAGAGCATCCAGGCTAAGCAAGAGTGTCACTCTTCAAGACCTTTTTTGAGTCTGGGAGACAGCTATTTCAATGGGTAAAGGATTGTAGACATCTGTAATGGAGACTGTATCTCAAGATGTTTGCTAAATGTGTCAGTTCCATGAAAGGAAAATGATGCAAAAATAGAGGGTAAGATCAAGTGACAACAACTCTGTCTTGCATTAATGCAGATGAAGAGGTCTAATTTACTGAAAAGTACAAAAGGAAAAATGGAGGGGGATGTGTGTCACTGTGTTTAAAGGAGTTAACGAGTTAGTGCAGTTAATGAGTTATTGATTGCCCACAGAGTAGCATATTAAAAAAAAAAAAAAAGTTTTATTTTGCAGTTGGGATAGTTTGGAGTACACATGTGATGGGTTACCAGAACTCAGCTGGTGGATGGTAATATTTGGAATGATAGTAACTCAGCCTGTGTGATTTCACATAAGTTTCCATTAGAGTTATTTCTTCTTTACTTGAGCATAAAATCAGAATTAAGCTTTCTTATCTGTACTTGAAAGACACTAATGACAGTCTAGGGACTGATTCTTGTTCAGATTAAGGTTTTCTCCCACCTTCAGAAGGATAATGAAGCTTTCAGCTGAATATAAATATAACTCATCTAGTGTAGAGTGTGGCTATCTGAGTACAAGACTTTGTCTGCTGGCTGTATCCTACTGAATACATTTTGCAAGACATTCTCAGGCTTCCTAACAATGTCCTGCTGAGACCTTCTTCGCAATATGTGGGGTCAGAGATTGGAATTTTTCCTATTATTATCCACAGCTAAAAAAAATATTGTAATTAAAGAATCTCAGCCTTTAGGAAATGCTTTTATATGATGCTTCAAAATAAGACCTATCCTGGTCTCAGTGAAAGTCAATGGTGAAATTCTAAAGGCAAATGAAAATGGATTCTAATGGATACTAATTTTTTTTTTACTCTGTTAAAATAAAAGACTATCCTTTGAAATCCCTCTCATGTTGACATCAGGGGAAAAAAAAAAAAAAGGCTTCTAATGTTGATTTGTGAGAACTGGGGAGGATGCAGCAATTCTAGCTACCTTAGATTCATATACAGATTTTCTCATTCTGCAGCCAGTCCCCTAAGAAGATGGGTTTCATTCAAGCCTAATACGAGGAAGCTTTCTCACAAAGAGCTAGCACTGGAGGTTATGAAGGACCTGACACATCGTAGCCATTTGCTGTCTCCAAAATGAAAAATACAACTGAGTTCAACCAGTACTTGGCTTTTCCCTGCAATCACCAGAGGGTGATTGTGTGGTATACACACAGCTGGTACTAATGGCAGATTCCTTTCTTAGTGCTCTGCTGGGAATCCAACATAGATTAATCCCCTGGAATTATGTGATTTGCTGGTACAGCATTTTCCTTGCGTCTAAGGAAACATTTCCTGAATGCACGAGCACAGATTGAGGGGTGCTGAAAGTTAAAAGAAGTCATAATCAAAGAGGAAGCACTGGCAAATGAAAGTAACTTTCCTAAAATTAGTCCTCTTATTTTAATCTCTGCTTATATTTTTCATTCTTCTGTCCCTGTCCCTGCAGAAAGACTTCCATCCTTCTTGAAACTCTCCAGACTCAAGTTCAGAAATCAGTCAATGCTCCTCTAACATTTCTTCAGTATTTTTTCCTCTATTCCTAATTTAAGAGGCTGGTGGTGTGTTTTTGGACCATAACTCCCATTGGAGTATTGAGGTGTACAAAGAAAAAGAATCAAGACAAGAGGTAATTGATGTTCTTAATAAACTCCTATTCTCCTTACTATTAGTGAGAAATGATTTTTTTTTATTATTATACTGTATGTCAAATATATAACATGTCATACCTTGGTGTATAATTGTTGTTTAATTGGTGTTTTATTCCTTCCATTGAAAATTATGTCAAGAATAAAATGTCAATATTCCTCATGTAATTGACAGCTCATTTCTGCCATGTATTAAGGATGATTAAAACATCAATTTAATGATGATAGTGTGACATTTTACATATTTGACCCAAGCTTCAAATGATAGAATAACTCGTGGGTGGAGGAACTTTATTCCTCTTATAGAAATGATGCTAATTAGTTAATATTTATATGAGAAGAAGAATAAAAGAGAGAAGGGAAATTTGCCCTGTCAAAATGTTTGCTATTTAATATCAGTGTTTGTCAATTGATTATTAAAAAGGCACTGACACAGAAAAGTTTGCAGTAGTGGGAATATATAGATGATGTGTGTAGCAGTCGGTACTTGGAAATTCTTGGATTTAGTCCACCAGTTCTCTGTTGAATGCTCTGTTCTTCCAGGTGACAAAGTTCACTGCTTTTAACCCCTGTTTTCTTCTCAGAAGGAGGAGGTTAGTGTAGGCAAGACAAAACACTGCATCCTCTCATGTCTGCACTAGAGATTTCATTATCTACTTCCTTGCAAAGCACTCATGGAGGTAAAGAGAACCACCACTTGAGTAGCTAAACCTTCATGTTCAGAAAGCTAAAAGTCTATAAATCATATTATGTATCAGTTTATCTTTCAAAATGTTTTAGTTTTAAAATATCTAAAGATAACTGGTGAAGCATTTCCTGATTAGTTTCAGTGCTTGGCCAGTGTGAAGGTAGATATAGATGAAGCACAGATGACAGAAAATGTCATGGTGGACTTCTCATAGAAGATAGAGTAGATCTGTGTTGGACTCTTCTGATGGATCTGTCCAACTGTCTGAGAATCACAGTCAAAATGTAGCTGCTGCTGCTCTCCAAGCAAAGTCTAGACACAATGGAAAGCTGGAGCTGTATTTGTATTTTCTATTTACTGTATTTGGAAAACCTTGTGAAACAGCAAAAGACTGAAATTTCTGCCCTGTGTTGTAATGGCTTTCTCAGTTCCCTTTTGTCAGTTAAACTACTTGAATTCCAAATATTTTTCAAGTGCTTGATAATGATATTCAGGTGCCTCTGGTACTGGTAATGTTTTATCTGCCTCTATATGTGAACTCTTCCTCACTGCCTAGATCTTGTATTCTCCTACTACCTTTGCTGTATCTTTTACCAAAGTTTCATAATCACCTTTGTGCCTTTTCCCCTATGGCCTCTACATAATACGATCTCAGTAGAGAGATCATGCACGTTAAAACCTCTCTTAAAGATACGTTTTTTTGTGCTGCATACACATGCCAAATGACCTAGGTATCGATTGCCTATTGTTCCATCTCTTCAGCTTTTTAGTGGTCTGCTTTTGAATGAGGAGCAGCCTGGAAAAAGGACCACTACTGACAGGGTATTCGAAATGTAGCTGTCCTCTCACAGGTACCACTATAAATCAGCAGTCAATAACTAATGATGATGGAAAGAAGAATTACCTATTACGTGCCTGATCCTTCAAGTATGTAGTGAGGTTAACTCTACTTGCTCATGCAAGCAGCTTTACAGATTTAAACAGAAAAGAGTAGGTGTGTAGAACCCCATTTTCCCTTAACATGTGATGTGCCAACAGCCTGATCATTGGAAACTTTAGGAATCTTTGTGTTAACATAAATGAATTCTGTTTTAGAAATGAATAAATGAAACATAAAGAGTATTCAAAATTCCTATTTGGTAATTGTTATTGATACAAACAATCTGATTACCTATTAGAACCCAAGTTGTAAACAAATGCAAACCATAGGTGTGTATTTTTTGGAATGAGCCTCAAATCACAGAATCACAGAGTGGTTGAGGTTGGAAGGGACCTCTGAAGGTCATCTAGTGTTAAGGTTGCATAGTTGATCTCTAACCCAATACTCATCGACCAAGGGAAAATCTTCCTTTTTCCAGACTCTCTCACTGGTCTCTTGGGTCGGGGATTCCTGAAGGGTGGCTTTGGCAGTGAAGACTGAAGCAAAGAAGGCATTCAGTAACTCTGCCTTCTCTGTGTCCTCTGTTACCAGGTATCCTGCCCCATTCAGTAGTGGCCCCACATTTTCCCTGGCCTTCCTTTCATTATTGATGTATTTGAAGAAGCCTTTCCTTGCAACTTGAATCCTTAGTTGCAGGCCAGGACTCCACTGAATTATGTGTGTTCAAGAACCTGTTTCAAAGAGTTTGCTGTCACTGGAAGCAGTTTTTCTACTACTGAAAACCTAGGTTGTAAAGGTTTTGAGGTTCAAAGAAGTAAGCATGTGATTTCACATGATCACAATATGCAGGTGGTCAGACTAGCTCATTGCAGAGATCTTGCTGGTCTTATACTCTTTAAGAATAATTCTCTGCTGTATTGGAAACAACACCTTTGTAAAAGAGTTATATTTTTTCTCCTCATAGAACTTACATTCTGAAGAAAGCTTGTCAAAACATAATTGTAATTATGTAGCACAATATTTTGTAGATTTAAAGATATTTTAAAACTTATTATATTTCTGAAGCTTCCAGATTTGAAACTACAGAAATGTGTAGCTACATTGCTTTTGTCTTTTCAGTTCTCAAGGCAATTGTTTAACCTGTTTAATTTCACACCAACATTTACCCTGATTTGCCTCATAGTACTACTTCTCAATGAACTCTCATGTTTTAGTAAAGTGTTGTCAGTATAGATCTAACCTTGTGATCTCCACTAATAATGCATAGACTAAATCATCCCAGAGTTTAAGAATTACTACAGTTATGTATCTAGCCTTTTCTGTATATATGCTGAAAAACAAGTGACTAGATAATAGGAGGCAAAAATAACTAAAAAGAAGAGAGACATACCTCTAGTCTAAACAAAACAGTGTATTTTTAATTGAAATAACATTCAGTAGAACTGCACATCAAAACATTTAACTTTTTCAAAGTTTTCAGCATTAAAGAATTAAGATGAAACACAATTAAAAAACAGAAAACTGCAACATTGTAGAGGATGGTCACTTTTTGTATGTCATGTGGCTTTAAAAACAAGTCAGATAAATGATGATGCCATTAAAACTGAACTAATTAAAGAAAGCTTCTTTTAAGAACTCATTAACTGCAACCTCATTTGCATAATGATGCATATTAATTAAGTTTTAATGAATCTGAATTTGCACCAAGCCTATTCATGTTGGCTTTGAAACAAATTGAACAAATTAGTTAAAAGCTTTTTGGAATCTACTTTTCACACCAAACAGGATATGAATGCAATCATCTCCACAAAAAAGAAATATTTTTCTTTTAATTTAATTCAAAGGTATGCAGACCCATCTATTAATTATTTTTAAATGCAATAATTTCCACCTTTTCTTTGCAAAATCAACAGTATTACTCATTCTTGAGCGGCATATATTATAAATGTATGTTGTGGGATAAAATCATTACAGCCAATTTATTGAAAATAAGGTAGAAACATTTGACTTCAGGGTGCATTTATTTTACTTAATACATGGATTTCAATTTTGATGGTAACCTTTAGGCATTTTGGCTGTCTGCAGAAAAACCACTAAACCAGTATTTTTTATGCTGCTATCAATTTTTCAAGATATATGTAAAATACTAATTTTCCTTATAATACCCATTTCCTAATGTAAGATTTCACAGTGTCATAAGTCTTATAAGTATTATAGAGGGAAAATAATTTCTAAGCTTTTAAAAGGTGCATGTTCTTGTTTTGGTGTTGTTGGATCGTTTGTGGGGTTTTTTTCATACACACAGGCATACACACACAAGAAACAGAATCCAATTTTAACAAGTTTGCTTTCAGCTCATAATAAAAACAAGAATTACAGCAGAAACACTATTGATTTCCTTATACTTCATTGTGTCTTCATCAAGAATGAAGAGATTTATGTAATTACTGTTCCATCTTTTGTTGTTAGAAAGCACTTTTTTGTAAGTCAGCAGATACAAAAGCTGGAATGCTTTTATTGTTGAGATTAAAAGATAATTTTTTCTCCTTCCGTTAAACTGTTTTTCTGTGATAGGTTCTTCAGGGAGGTTGACAATTAAGAAGATACTATACATTGAAACCCCACAGTTTTTATCACCGTTTTCCCAGCATTTTATCTTGTCACCTTCTTTTCTTATTAAAAAAACAACCAAGATATATTGAATCCCCCCAAACCAAACCCCTCTGTTTAGTTGTCTTTTGTTTCATTGTCCATGGTGGCATCCACTGATACTAAGCTGATACCAATGCAGATTTCCTGTAGCAAAGTACTGGGAATCCTTTTATGCTTACTGGTACAAAATAGCAAGATGTTGTATTATTGCCTGCGGATGATTTTACTTTTTTGGTTTTCCTTCCCTTGCCATCAGCAATTTATCTTTCCCATTCATTAATAAAGTTAAAATTGAACATTTAATATGTGACAGGTTTGAGGAGCATGTTCTAAAACTGCGTTTTCAGTGGTGCAAATCTCTCCTGAGTGTCCATTCCCCAAGTGGAAGTAACTAGCTGTACTGTAAAAGGCAATGAACCTACTGCCAGTATTTTAAGGAACTGCATTATTGGGTCATAGAGGCAAACAAATGCCTGGTTATATTGTAGTTATTTACCTCACAGCTAATGAAGGAACTGTATGGAAAACTTTGGAGTAGAAAAAAAGAAAAATGTTAGATCATGGTTTTGAAAATGGGAGAGTCTCAGCTTGATTTTCTTCAGATTTATTATCAGAATTCCTACAACATGACTTTCCCATTTTCATAGATTTCAATTTGAGAAATACATTGTCTTAAGTTGCGTATCATTGTTCAGGGTAAGAATGTCATCAAGGTTAAGGGAAATGTAGATGTGTTTGATTTTGAGGACAATGGTTATATTCTACAGTCACTTTAAAAAAAGACATTTCTCCATTTTTAACCTTTTTTTGTTCTTGTACTTTTATAGTGTACTGTAACTTAAAAACAAAATGAAGCTATTAAATATTTTAAGTACCATCTGATTTCCAAATAGGAATAATTTTTTATGAGATCACAACCTGGAATAAAGAAAAAGAATTGCTGTAAGTTATAGAGTCATAATTCTTTAGAATTTTAGGATCCTGGATTAACCAGTGAACATTAACACTGTTATAATAACCTATAATTAAAAAAATAATAAAGGCAGTTGGGACCTTCCATTATGGTCTCTATTTAAGTAGACAGATATCATTACAGATAATAGTTCTGTATTTGCCAGATATGCAGTCACCCTAACCTATAGGGTGTTACTGTAACCTGTCATGTAACCCATCGCTTTGTATGTTACACTTGAATATTCATATTTCTGGACTTAAATATATTAAGCTTCTAGGAGACATAAAGCATGATTTGCAAGGGATGTTTGCTTTTGTTCAAAATAACTTTTAATCTTATTTGTCTGATTACAAAAGGCTTTTTCCTTTGGGAGGTGAGGTTATTTGTTTTGTTTTGGTTTGTTTTTGTTTTTGTTTTTTTAATACAAATTTAGTGTGCAGAACTGGTTTCTTTTGGGGGAATTTTGACAGAAAGTGTCTTCCTTGTGGGAGGTCAAGAGTCACTGGTATTAAACTAGACAAGCTGGTAGTGCAGTGTTAATGGAAATGGAAAGCAGATGTTTGGTAATTAGGGGAGATGTGAATGACAAGGCTTGAGAGGTACGGTACATGCGCTAGCTGGCACAAAGCAGCTGTTGTTACCGATTTCACTGTCAGAAATGTACACAAGTCAGACCATCCCCTGTGAGTTTGCCATAGCAGTGACAATTAGAAAAAAATGTATTTGATTAAAATAAGTAATATATCATACAAAGTAATTTTTGTAACATTTAGAAAAGGCCTGGGTTAAATCCCACGAAAATAAACGAGGTGTAAGCAAAACTTGCTGAACTGACAGTCCTTAAAAGTAGTGAAAGATTAATACTGACAATTGATTCTAAGGCTTTCTAGCCTGACAGGGAAAAAAAAAATATATTTGAGGTTCTGTAGGGTAGAAAAGAATGTATTTGATATATATATATATATATAGATTAATAAAGTAATTATTTTTTCTTAAAATTCTGTTTTTAGCAGAGATTATTCTTATTTTAACTTTCTGGTTCTAATATATTTATGTAACAGAATTTTCATTCATCTTGCATTCATTTCCTGTTAACAGAACTTTCATCTTTTTGTTGTGAATTATTTACTATAAATTGTATGGAACAAATTTTTTATTGTTTTACTGTCAGAAAGCAATTCAGTTAAGATGGACTAGAATAAACTGTGATAATAGTGTATTTGCTATGGCTGATCCTAAGCACCTGTTCCCCACTAATTTAAATGAGAATTACACCTCCAGTTTGCATTAGATGGCTTCAGGAACTCATGTGGTAGGTGCTGTGTAAATACAAAAAATCGTGGTCTCTCCCTGTTTTTACTCATCTCTGATACTGCTTGAGCGTGTGCTCTGTAGTACTGTTGTTTCAATAGTGCCTGTAAATACTTCAAAATAAGATGGAAAATCTTTCCGTTTGTATGGGGTTCAGCATATTTATGCCTGGATGGAAGGGTTGCCACCTCAGTCATCAAAAAAAAAATGGGGCTCATCTCTGATTTAATGCAGTTTTCATTTTTCCTCTATTTGAAGTCCATGGTGTTGCAAGCTGTATTAAAGGATTAAGACATTAAGCTATGCTCCATTCAGCACATTAATGGTAACTGACTCAAATAAAGAAATATTCCTTCTTGTTCATTACTGTTGAAAGTGAAAGTTGAAACTTCTTTCCTCTTGGCAGTGTTTTCCCTTTATCACTAAAACAAGCTATAATTTTCAAAGCTAAATTCTGGCAATATTAATTTCCAATGTCCACATATACTTAAGATATTAGTTTCTAAAACACTTTGGGGAACACTGGATGTGAAAGATGGTGCAGTAAGATGTACATCTCTTTTGAATAAATGCTATCTCAAGATTTGACTTGATAATTTCCTTTGTGTAAAGAAATGTAATGGGCCAAAAATATTAGAGATGATTTCTTGATGCATTGTTGTTAACTTGGTACTTGCATAAGGGATATCTGAATTAGATCTCTTTGTATACTTGCAATTAAATTTAATTATGTCTGAGTATGTGTCTTAATTAATCTATCAATTTGTGAATGAAAATTTCTTCCCATCCATAGTAAAAGCTATTAAATATATTAGCTTTCATAAAGGTGATTTAAAGATTTTAGAACACTTTTTTTATTTGCTTGAGAAAATAATTCCCTCTCCCTGACACATACAGACAGGCACCCACATGCACATATACTTTCCATGTAGTAATTTTACCATTTTATTTCAGAAATCTCCCGGGACGTAACAAAAATAAAAAAAAAAAAAAAGAAAAAAGAAAAAAATCAATATAAAGAAACAATCTCTTTTCTTTGAGGAAAGACTCATTTCTGAAGTTTGTTATA
This sequence comes from Antrostomus carolinensis, assembly GCF_000700745.2. Classification (NCBI taxonomy): domain Eukaryota; kingdom Metazoa; phylum Chordata; class Aves; order Caprimulgiformes; family Caprimulgidae; genus Antrostomus; species Antrostomus carolinensis. The sequence goes on along the minus strand of NW_010324829.1, from coordinate 15,119 downwards.
GCATAAAAGTTTAAGTGACACTAAAATATGTTCCCTGAGTGGAAAATAATCACTCTTCCTTGGACGTGTCAAAGAACATAACATATTTGCAATTGTAGGCATTCAAATTCTGATAGAAATTGCAACCTCTACTTTTAAATTACTTAATTTCTTATTTTAGTTTTTCACCACCTTCTGCTATATAATTTTATATGATCATGTAGGGGCAAATTCTGCCTTTAGATGTGCCCCTGTAGCTTCCATTAACTTGAATGGTGTTCTGTATCCTAAATCAAAATCAAATTTTGGCTAATACTATATAACCTTTTTGCTCTTATTTGTTCACCAAAATGCAATGTTAATTAAAAAAAAAAGAAAAAAAGGGGGGGGGGGGGGGAAGAAAAAAAAAGTGGTTCCAGTAAACTGAGTGAAGAAGATATAGTTTTAGGCTTGTGTATCATAAGTAAAAAATTCAAATTGTTGGTGACTATTTTATGACTGTTCCTTGTTCAGTCAATGGCAATTTTGCCTGAGAAAGCCTTCGCTGTTCGATTTTATATGACTGCCTTTAATGCAGTTGTGCTTTGTTACAATTGAACAATAGAATCATAGAGATTATATCTAGAAAGGATGTTAGATCATCTAATCTTCAGTGTGTCCTATAATCCCTTTTTAAATATATCTACAGATGGTGTTTTAACACCTTTTCTTAGTGGTGGATTGTTGGATTGTTCTTACTGCTGACTGAGCTTATTTCCTTTTAATTTTGAGCTGTTTACTTAAAGAATTATTGGTCAATTTGAAATTAATCTAAAGTTAGAATATGGCAAATTGGAGCCAAATCCTCCCTCTCTAGTCATGAGAGCAGAAAGCCTGCAATCAGATCTTCATGTAGTGTAAGTTGCAGTAGTTACACTGCATGTGATGAAGCTGTTGTGTGATGACAGAACTGGAGAAACTGGTTCCATAAAAGCAGCGGCTGCTGACATCTGTGTTCAGAGAGAACTTGAAGAGCCTCTGTGTGTTCACAGTATCTGCTGCAGGATGAAAAACAGGGATTAGATGAAAGAGCATCAGGGAGGTGGGTCCCTGATTATTCTTGTCCTGCCTAGAGTGCTATGGATGCGGCTTATGGGTGCTACTTTAGCCAGTAGCTTTTAGTATCAGCTGACCTCATCCTCTGTAGCTTGGGTTGGGAGGAAGGCCACTCAATTTGTTAATTCCTTAGGAAAATTCTCTGTGGGCAAGGCTAATTACTGTTGTAAAGTTGCATGGGATATTTTCTTTTGGCATCAGTGTATAATGTAGTTTTTGGTCATTTAGACTATTTTGGTTACTATGAAAATGGGCCATGAAACAGGAATTAAAACTGGTATTTTGTCACTGACATTGGTCATTCTTAATAATGTCTCAAATTAAAGTGTTCAGACTGAGCAGTTAGATTCTGTGTATGACATTATTTAATTGCACCTGTTTAATACAAAAACAACTGAAACTTACTCAGAAATGCAATTGACATCATTTTTAGAGGAGGAATAAAACCAAGGGAATGGGTAATTTATTTTTTTCAGTTGAGTATTACTGTTCTGTAACTAAACGTTCTGTTGGTGCTAAATAACTGTTGAAGTCTCTGACTGAAGATCTGTTCCTTTACTTCTTACTCTTATAAGGGCCAAGCCTGACTCTGGCTTCACCTGTAAACTTTGGAGACATAGAGTAAGATCTTAATGCTGTGGTTTGGAGAAAAGCAAGTGATGAAAAGGATTCACAGTGATACAGGTGCCAGGACTCCCTCCATCACACATTGAGTAGGTCGATGACAAATACGAAAATTAATTATGGGATGTTTTGTTTGAAGGATTTTGATGGGAAGGGGTAAGAGAAGAGGTCTAAGTAGAATGTATGGAGTGAGAGGTGCCTTACTTCTGAGAACTGGACTCTCTGCATCTGCTTGTATTGGTGATTTGGAAAAAGACCAAAACAAACATACTGAATTCTGAAAACAATCACTCTGGTCAAATATAATAAGTGAGAGACTACTTTCAGTACATTATCTGTATAGCAATGTTCTTTTTAATTGTTGCTTGGAATTAATTCTACCTACTTTTAATGGCATGTTGATTCAGCTTTTATTGGAACCAAACATACATATGTTTCTTTTATTTTGGCATAGCATTTTTTCTACCTAGTAGAAACCAGGAAAAAAAACCCTAATGTATTTAAAATGTGATATGAAGAAAGGAAAACATAGAAAAAATCATTCTGAGTTGGCTTCTATTGGCATATAAATACAGTATAGTTACTTGAATTCCATAAGAATTAAACTCAGATCTTTTAAAATGCATGCAAATTCTTGCGGAATATATATGAAAAAATCACTATAGCTGTAGAGGCACTTCTGCTCCCTTGATAAATGGGACTTCTAGACCACACTTTATTGAGTCTCTGATTTTTAATAATTTGAATCCTGCAAGATTTAATTCTGCATAATTCTGGCTGAAATCAGCTTTTGATTGAGTTGTAATGGCTGTGTTATTGTAAATATCTCTGCATGCTAATGTTGTGCTGGAATTCAATAATATTTAGATGAAATTTCTGGCCTCAAGCAGTCTGGAAGCTGGATTTAGAAAGCCTGAAAGTTTGTGTCAAAAAGTCATTTATTTTTGGGAACCCATAACATGCAGTTTAATAAATGGTCATCCCAAGGTCCAATTTAAATATATACAGTAGAATAGAAAACAGTTGATACAGTGTATTTTTCACACCCTTGAGCTGCTGGACTGAATAGTATTGATTTAGCAGGGTTTTGTAGCCTTAAATGATTTTGTACTGTAATCATCCACAGTGAGGATAAAGTCGGTGACACCAGATGAGCAGGAATAAATCATGCTATCAGAATAGGCAGCCCACAGCATACTGTGCTGTACTCTGATGCTATAGCAAAAATAACCTGTCTCCAAAAAACTTACGCCACATGTGGCTTTTCAGTCACATTTTTTGCTTCCCAGAGTGGAAAATACTGCATATAGGCAGGGTAAATTTTTATAGTCCTGATTTAGTTTGTATTACTGTGTTTTCTTTCTGTGTAATGATAGGAAGCCTTATCATTTGACAAGGGAAAAAAAAAAGGTAGAAATTGGATCAAAAGAACAAGTTGGGTTTTTTAAAAAAAACCAGCCCTGAACATTAAAAAACTATTTGTAAGGGAGACAAGAAAGAAGTCTGGAAAATTGGTTGAAAAAAAGAAAAAACAATGGAGATATAACATTAAATTCAAGAAAATCAGGATATTTCCTTCTTACCTGTTTGTACACACAGATTAATTAGCACACAAACCTTCTTTCGAGCTTCGTGTCCCATTATGAACCATGTGGCTCCACAGGGGCCTAGTTCCCTGACTGAAAAACAATGGTTCCTCTCTATGTAAACTTAGCGTGAAGAATAATAATTTTCTGCCACAGCCCTAAGTTTTGAGAGTAATAAATATGATGCATGCTGTGAATGTACGAACATTGTGAAATGGCACCATTACTACGAGTAGTGAGTTTACTTAGACTGACAAAGAAAAACAACAATCAGATATGAAGGAGCAAAGTACCCTTACCAAGTGAAATCCTGATCTGTTGACATCAGTTACAAAGCTCCCACTGATTTTCCTGTAGTCATATTTTTGTCCCCTATGTTCCTCTTCTTTGTGTTCTTTAAAGAATAAGATATTCCAATTTAAATGGTTGTGTATCTCAGATTTTTTGAAAAAAAAAAAAAAGTACAGATGTCCTGACACATTTTTGTTGAGTGCTATACTTCATAATTTCAACTAGGACCATATTTTTTTGTCATCAGTTCTTTCAGAATATATATTGCATATGTCTCAGTGAATTCTTGTCTAAGAAGGTTTTTGCGGTTTTAACACCTCTCAGCTGTGTTGGTTAGTTCAGATTTTAGGCTCCTCAGAAATATACAATGCATATATATGTATGTCACTATTTGGCTCGTTATCCAGCAGAGCAGTTCACATCTACTATAAAAAAAAAAAAAAAAAAAAAAAAAAAAGAAGTAATTCTCTTAGCATATCTTCAGGTTCAGATACACAACCTGATTCAGCAGCAATATTCATACCATCAAAAGTGGGCAAAACTTGGACATTTGGGGACATGCCTACCCTGAAATCACCATTCTGACACATCCACACATCAAGTTAGCTGCTTTGGCTACTTCTAGCTGTATAGCTGCAGCAGTATGCAACTTGGCTTGGTCTTTTAAAATCTGCCTTGCAGACCTTTAGGCTATTAGCAATACTGAGGGTTGGCTAAGTAAAGTAGATCCATATGAAAGACTGTCAGAGCAAGGACTGCAGTCCAGATCGACTTTTCAAATAACAACTAGCTTCAGTCCAGGCTTCTTTACTGGATGAAAGACATCATCTGTGTACACCTCGTTAAAAGGCAAGCCCTCATAAACTATCAAGTCAGTTGGTACTGTTGCCCTAACAGTTTGATTGATTTGGTTGAAAAGCATAAGAAGAGATGAAATGCAAATGTATCTTCCTTGTAATGGGTACAAATATCTCAGATTAAAACTGCAATTAATATTGAAAGGCATGCCTCTCATATCGTTAAAAAAAAAATTGAATGATTTACCTCTGCATCTAAATAGATGAAGAACAATCAGGAGTCAGAGCCTGCTTCTGCAGTGGATCTCAACGGCAGAGAAGAAAAGTCATTCTTATTTATGTATTGGTCCTTGCACAGAAAAAAAGAAATGATGCTCAGAACTTCTATAGACAATGCTTATTTAGAAAGATTATCCTCCATTCCCTGTTCTCCATCCCCTCCTCTCCTTAAAACTGGAGGTGAAATTAAATTTAATAGTCAGCTTTAGTAGTTGGTCAGGGGTTTTCTGAGCCATCCAGTATCTAATTTCCTTCTTTTTGTTTGAAAGCAAAAGATTAAACTCTTTACAAGAATTATCGTATTTATCTTATTCTCTGTATCTGTTAGTCAGCCCTTGCTGATTATTTTTACTGTATCAAGCTACAGTATATTAAAAGTGCTCTCCTCTCAAATGAAATGTCTTACAATTTAAGTCTCTCACTAGGAGTGTCAGCATTGCCACGGGACATTTCCATCCTCCCAAAGCAAACAAAATTGACACAGTTGATTTGGTGTATAAATGTCTGCAGCTTTATTAAATATGCATTAAAGTGCAACAGTCATAAATTACATGCACTCAGCCCACTCAGAACATAATGTGTACAGCTAAATAACTTTCTGACTGTACAGCCTAAGCAATAAGGCCAACCTAAAGACTGACTGGAAGCTGAAAGTCAGTTTCCTAAAGTGGCTGCTGTTGGAGTATCATTTTATTATGCTGCTAAGCACCTCACCTCTCTTGTGTGGTGTATATATGAGTAGAGGAAGGAGGGGAAGGGGAAAGTCAGATTTCTGTATTACTTTTACTTTAAATTATCCATTTCATTTACTTCTCAGTGCATTCCTTGACATGGAAGGAGGGGCAGTTTGGTTCCTATATCTTTCTGTTTGCTGGATAGAAAAAAAAAAAAATCCTCTACAATAAGGAAATATTTGTTGCTGATTATTATAATACTAATTTATATTTTGTACTTATATGTCAATTTTATCAGAAGATGTTAATATCTTTCAAAAGCTGGGTATATATAGGGATCACTCCTTTCCTTTAAAAATGCCCCATTTTCCTGTTATTACATACAACATAAATTGTATGTACTTCTGCACCCAAGTGGATTCAATGAAAGAATGTATTCCCAGGCTGAAACAAAAGGGACGCCTTTTTAGAAAAGACAGAATGTAATTACTTACACTCCTGAACACATACCTATTACATAGTGAAGTGTCATGACTTTTTGGTGACTGCATGTACCCTAGTCCTTTTTCAAATCTGATCTGAAAGCTGGCTTCAATGGTCTTTGTGCCTCCCAATATCATGATTTTGCAAAGACGGTAGAAATTGTACTGATAACATTAACTATCACACTTTGCTGTACTTGGGTATTGCTGAACTTTTTTCTTCTGTTAACTGACCCGTGTCAACCCAGCTTAATTTCTGTTAGTGCTCAATATAATATAAGCATCAGCTTACCATGAAATTAACTATACATTGCAGTCTTTCCAATATCATTCACTCCACATTTTTAGTGGTTTGTTGTTTTGGTTATTGTTTTGGTTGTTGGTTTGGTTTTGTTTTGGTTTTGTTTTGGTATTTGTTGGTCCGAGTTGGGGGTTTTTTTTATTGTTGTTGTTGGTTGGTTGGTTGGTCGGTTTTTGTTTTGTTTAAACACTGTTCTGAGCAGAGCCAAGATATTTTTGCCTCTTTCTACTTTTCCTGACTAAAGTCCACCTAACTGTCCTTAGATTCAATGCTGTTGTTTTAAGAAATACTCCTTTGTAAAAATAGCTGGAACACTTACGAGAAATTAGCTTGTATTATGAAAAGAAAGATAGCAAGATGCTAAATTTCTGACAATATCTGTACTTTGTGTTTATTTTATTTCTGTTGATTTATTGCCATAAGTCTCTTGGCTCTCTCCCAAACATCTCCAGGCAACAGAGCCAACCAAATTAATTTTGTACAATAAAAGATCTACTATAGTAACTTAAAGTCTGTCTTCATCTTCTTGCTAATGATCTCTTGTGTGCCGTTCTATACTTGGTTTATTTTCCCTTGCTTGATAAATGTGAAAGGAAAATCTTGGGTACATGTTACAACTATGACCTTGCTTCTCCCTTTTGAGAGCACCTTTAATCTCCTATTATCTGTCATGTTGGAAAACGTCCTTCCTGAAGAATTTTTGTTCTTTATGGTCTATAGATTAGTTCCTCACTATTCTATTTCTGTTTCATAGCTGATACTTGTTTAACATTTATGATTTCCTGATATATGTTGCAGAATTTAGAGTAATTTGATTCTTGTGGCTGTTACTAGCTGAATTTAGAGAATTTCAACATCTTTGTTGGAGACATGGGCAGTGGAATTGAGTACACCCTCAGCAAGTTTGCTGATGACACCAAGCTGTGTCGTGCAGTTGACATGCTGGAGGGATGGGATGCCATCCAGAGGGACCTTGACAGGCTTGAGAGGTGGGCCTGTGCTAACCTCATGAAGTTCAACAAGACCAAATGCAAGGTCCTGCACCTGGGTTGGGGCAATCCCAAACGTAAATACAGGCTGGGCGATGAGTGGATCGAGACCAGCTCCAAAGAGAAGGGCTTGGGGGTGGTGGTGATGGATGAGAAATTCAACATGAGCCGGCAATGTGCGCTTGCAGCCAAGAAGGCCAACCGTATCCTGGGCTGCATCAAGAGAAGCGTGGCCAGCAGGTCGAGGGAGGTGAAATATTAGGAAGAAATTCTTCCCTGTGAGGGTGGTCAGACACTGGAACAGGTTGCCCAGAGAAGTTGTGGATGCCCCCTCCCTGGAAGTGTTCAAGGCCAGGTTGAATGAGGCTTTGAGCAACTTGGTCCAGTGGAAGGTGTCCCTGCTCATGGCAGGGGGGTCAGAACTAGAAGATCTTTAAGGTCCCTTCCAATACAAACCATTCTATGATTCTATAACTATTGTGTTCTGAAGTGTGAGTTGATCCTAAAACTTTAACTAAATTTCCTCAGTAGTTTCCTTTTAACTTATGGATATTTAAAACTTTGCCTGCTTATTTATTTTTTTAAAAACACATATCAAAAGAAGTGGTCCCCATTCAGATATCAAGTGCTGAGTTTTAACCTTCTGTCTAGTTCTTCTGACTTCACTTCTAAAATGAAGGAAACAGACATTTTATCACAGCATATATTTCACATGTTATGCTGAAAATGTAGATAGGCTAGAGATTATTTTGAGCTCAAGTTGGTTGCTGAATGAATAGTCCTGGTTCAGACCATGTCCTTACTAGCTACTCAGTGATAATTACTATCTTTGTCTGACTTCAGCGATGAGATGCCTATTTAGCCATCTCTGCATTATTCTTTACATAGTGTACCAGGCTACCATCTCTGCATCTGTTTTTCCAGACTTAGTGAAGCACAGCTTTATCTTAATGAAACATAACTGATAATAAGTTTTTTGAAACTCCTGTTACTCCACTAACACAGATGTTCTCAGTGTTGGGGTTGTCAAGTCTACCAAAAAATTCCAAACACAAGAAAAATATTCTCTATGGCTTATGACTATTTTCAAATTCTTTTATTGCCAGCATTCTGCTTTACAACTGTTCAGTTCACAAGAGTCTATCTGTAACTAACTGAAGACCACCCAGAAGGGGATGGATATTTTCAAAGAGATGTCCCAAGAGATAATCTGTAACCATGATAATCAAAGCTAATTCTGAAGTGTGGATCATTGAACTCTTTGTAAAATACATGCTCTATTGAAGGGCTTGCAGTGGTAGAAAATCAAAACCAGTGTTTAAGTAAGTCATGGACTTTTTCTGAAAAAATCATGCCTTGTGGGTGGTTATAAGATTTTCTCAGCCCAGACTAGTGCCTTTTTCCAGAAGCCTCACAGTGATATACTGAATATATTCAAATAAGGTGTAAAGAATTTCTGACAGACCCTTCACATCTAGACCTCTGCATATAAATGTTCAAATGATAGCCAGTACCGTCAGCAGTGACCTGACATCAGAAGGTCTGAGAAGACATTGACATCCCTTGGGATGAATAAAACTGGCAGTCATTTTTTTAACTGTTGTTTTCAGTACATGGCTTGTGGTGGGAAGAGGAGTATTTGACTAAAAGCTGAGTCTCCTATATGAGCCACTGACTTGACCTTTATCTTCTTCCTTGAAAAGTTTTTATCAGGTGATCTCTGCTGAGTTCTGTAACCTTCTGACCAGCCAACCCCTATTGTCCAAAAATCCTTGAGAGACAGAAGAGAGAGGCCATTCTTTGTTTGCAAGAATGTATAATTCATGTTGTATCAAATCTTTGGAATTAAAGCACAGTTGCTACACTACTGTTAGGATTGTCTCCTTGAAATGTAAAACTTTTTTTTTTTTTCCCTCTTTTTGCTCCCCTAACAATAGCATTGCAACCTACATTATATTTTTCAGATAATCTGTGTGCCCAAACATGGCATAGTTGAATTATTGTCCTGCTCTTTGAAGAGGTAACAAACTAGTTTAATGTGTGGTGCAGGAGAAAAAGAATTCAGAACGGAGAAATACATACAGCTACATTCAGGCTATTAGATAAAGTCTGAATATGATTTTGGGCCCAGGAAAAAGAAAACTAGCTTACTCCTATTTATTGTAAACTGTTAGTCAGCTACCTAGAATGAAAGAGTAAAGTATAAAATTTTATAATTAAGTATTTCAATTTTGTAAGTAAGTTGGGTGTGCATGAAGGAGGCCCTACAGAGTGTAACTGTATACCTAATACCACTTTCAGCATGGCTGTTGATGACATGGAAGTGAGCAAATAATTCAAACTGGTGAAATTTGCAGAGTGGAAAATTACTGATGAAATATGTTTTAAATGGAAAAGTAAACAGATGTAAAAGTTAAGTACAGGTTCCATTTCAATGGCCAAAGGTAGTGTTGTTTATCTTGGAACAAAGAAATGTAGGACAAAATTTTTGTGTGAGAAACAACTCCAGAAAGGATTTATTGGTGAATATTCAGATGTGCTCATGTTCTTAATGCAGTGCCATGGTCAAACGGGTAGATGGCATCTGTAGGGGGCAATATAGAATATATTTTCAGAAATAAGGGGATAAATTAGTTATATATTTGGTAGAGAAGGAATAGGTCCTGGAAAAATGTGTCTATTCCTGATATTCATGATTACAAAGAATATTGAAATATAGACAGCTTGAGAAAAAAAAAAACACACCGTTGGAATGATTAACATAATAAAAGACACCTCCTACAGAAAGCAAAGTTTAACTTGTTCACACTAATTTAGGTATCTGTTAGGGGAACATGACAGGAATTTTTGATCTGTCAGGTAGAACTAGAACAAAAACTCTAATTTTTGACAGCTGAAGATGGACAGAAGATGACAAGGGATTGGATATTCTTCAGCTGCGAGAGTAATTAATCACAAAATAATTTTCACTATAGAAGATAATAAATCAAGAGGGAATATTTTTGTCTAAAGATGATCTGTGAATCTAGATCAGCAGATATGTAGTTAAAGTAGAATGGAATATTAAAAGTGTATTACTAGAAAAAAATATTTTTTGTAAATTGGAAATAATCTGAAGCAAAGGCAATAACCAGAAAAAAAAAAAAAATGGAGTAACCTTTGAAGCTGATTATTTTGTTTTCTTGAAAATATTAAACTACAGTATGCTTTTAGCCTACAATGCCAAAACAAGTCTCATATTGTTAGTGAAATATTGAAGCCTATGATAATGAACACATTGCATTTTCTGTTTGCGTAGGACTTCTACAGCATTGATTTATCAAAAGAGTGAAATACACATAGTTCTCATCAGCATCTCATGCGCTTAATTTCTATGGTGTTGGTGTCAGAATACATAGATAAATGGATGAGTAAAAATTTGTCCTGAATAATAATTAGAATTACTTAAAAGAGCACAGACTTGGTGAGCAACAGATTGTTAGACCTGTTTTGTGACTTGGGTAAGGTTCCTGGATCTTAAGTAAGAAGCACCAAATTATTGAAATCATTTACACCTAACTTCCACAGTTAGGTGTCACAACACCTAAACACCTTCACACTATTTTCCTTAATCCTGTTGAAGGTGATGGAATTTAACAATTTCTTACAATTATTCAGCCCTCTAGTTCCTTGCTGAATTAGTACAAGATGCTTAAAAATCCCAATGCATTTTGGAAGGTTTTTTTTCTGATGTGGTGTTTTAAATTAAGTATTCATTTTGCCACAACAGCTTCTTCAGTTTTGAATCCTTTCTCAGTTTGACTCTCTAATGTAGTTCCACACATACATTCATTGACTGCTATACTTTTCTGCTTAACAGGGATTACTATGAGTTGGTTTTCTTTTGATCAAAGGCAGTTGGACATTTTTCTATGCTATTTCAGGAGAAGCGACTCCTTGGGCTGCATCTCTACAAATAAGATTTCCCATGAAAAAGAATGCTGGCCATTTTTCACTAAGGCTTCCATGTTTCTGTTGTTTAAAAACATAATTTAATATTTGTGTGTTATGTTATCATATGAAATGTATAATATGTAGCATCTTGTTTCTACAGAACCCCTGTGGAGACAATGCTAAGATATAAAGTTACAATTACATGTATAATAAGGGATTTATTAGACTAGCTAGGAACACATATTTGCATTTAAAGCAGCTCAGCCTCATTTTCAGTGCCTTTGATAGTAAAATTTATATATTTCTTTAACATTTTTCATCAATTGATTTCAGCATACTTGATCACTTAGGGTATCATGTTCAAAACCAGTCTAAGGAAACGAGTCTCAAAATAATAAAACCCCTGTAGCACAGAGTATGGTAAATAGTACTGAAGTTCATATCAAGGGGATCCTCAGCTGATATCACAAGTCAGGCCCATGAACATACTGCATCAAAGGCAACTTCACCTATGCAGGAAACAAGCTACTGTTGCATTCTGCCCTTATAATACTTTCTCCTCTGTTTGCTCCTTGTAATACTCTCCCTCTGCTCAGATTTATGTGTCTGTTTATATTTCAATTAGATTCTTGCGTAGAGAAACTGAAAGCAGTGGGGATGCCCCTTGCAGTGTAACTGTCCAGAAAATAATTGCATTTTGGTCAGAAAAAAAACAGAACTCTGTGCAAGAGAGAGAATACATACATCTGTCAGGCTGTATTGCCTTGTTTTTTGCTACTCTGAGTAATACGAGAGGAAACATTCAAAACGTTTATAATTGGCAATAGGAACAAGCAAAAACATGAGATTATTTTAAGTACTGATTTTCTGAGACAGTTGCCTGAGAAAGCCAGATAGAAGGCCTGATGATCTGAGTCAGAGACATAAACCTTCTGCTCCCAGGTCTGTTGCTTATGCATTAACTGCAAGAGAATCAAGACTTTTGTGTATAGAACATACATGTTTGCCTGCATACCCTTAAAGGACTAAGATTATTCTGTTGATATGTTTTCATATTAACTAACCCATGGAATGGATCATGAATTATTTCAAAATGACGGAGGATCAGTAGTAACAATAATATTAATAACAACAACAATAACAATATTAAAAACACATTCACACAGCTTAAATTGTACTCTTAATCTAGACTTCTACAATTTTTATTTTTTATATCTCAAGAGATTTTTTTAATGCAAAGACATAGACAACCTATCAAATAAGTCTGATAGCAAATACTTTTGCTTTGCTATTTGAAATTATTGAACATGTGCAGAGAGTATCCTTACCTTTGTGAGAGTCATGTCAGTCATGCTTATAAAATAAGTGTAACATGAGTCAGTTAAAAACATGTTGTTGCAGACTAGCAAAAATTTCAGACAGAACTGGCCCAGGTTTCAGATGAAGTACTAGACTAATCTTGTCTAATTATACCTTTTAAAACCTGAAAAGAGGTAATATGAGTTATTTGGTATACAACGACTGCAAGCAGTGTGCTTGCTCTCCATTTATATTTCATGTTAAGCCTGGAATGACCACAGAATATTAAAACAAAATAACTTTTGTGCATAACTGTGATTTTTTTTTTTTTTTGGTCCTACAAGACTTGTGCAGAGTCAAGAGTCTGATTACTAACTGATATTTGTGATGGTGTGTTCTATTCTAGTCACTAGTCTTATGGACATTCTAAGTGTTTTGACCCTTGTTGCTGTGGTTTCATAAGAAACACAATGAATGTGCAAGTTTAAAAATAATGTAAAGAATATATTAAATTCTTAGCTTGAACAGCATACAGTAAAAAAGGCTACTCCTTAATTTATGGAGGTTTTGGATTGTTTGAGCTTTTTTATTGACAACTTTGCTGTAATTTTTTGCATTTTTTTCTGGTTTAGTCAAAACAATAATCAGGTCAGTTAGTATAAAACACAGATACAGAGCTAATTTAGCATGGTGTGTATAGCTCTAAAATGGACTTAAAGATGTGTGGATCCTTTCCTGATCATAGTGCCACCTGGCAGAGTGGTACCATGTTGTTAACTTGGATTTTTCATCAGTAAATTATGACCAGGTACATTTGGTTTCATAAAGTACCCTGAGATTTTTTTGATGCATTGCTACATAGATAGACAAGTTGTTATTACTATGGTGTGATACTTAGCATTAGACCCATGTCAACATCTTCTTGAAAGAAGTCTTTGCTAGGTGCTGGTCTTGCTGGTTTGTTTTTAATAACTTAAAGAAATTATTAAAAATAATAAATTTAAAGTTACCTGTCCCAGTCATGAGCTGAAAACAGCATTGGCAAAATGACTGATCACTGTGGAAATACTTTGGAAGTTGCATGTACACAAGTTTGCAACAATATTTTATTATTTGGAACTTGATTAATGGTCAGACATTAGAAAATAAAACATTCTCCTTTATGGAAAAAATAGTGGAAAATAAATATTTTATCTGAATAAAATCTTTCCTTAGCACTTACCTTTGGAACATAAATGACATATCAGTTCCAATTTTGTGACAAACAGCTAAGTTAATCTGGCACAAATATTCAAAAGGTTTTATAGAACACACTCTAGAAAATAATAACGTAAAGTCTAAAGTATTACAATTGGAAGGGTAGGCTTCAGGCCAGATCATGTGTTTTACAGAAGGACAGTCTTTTCAATTAGCTTCATAGTACACAAAATATGCCATAAAGGTATCTGATTATTTTACAAGATTGAACAGATACATTTTCAGTGGGTAAGTGGTAAAGTGTTTGGTTTCCAAAAGTAGCATAGAATGTTTGAACAAGAAGTTTTACAGGCATTAGTAACTTATCTGCCACGTATAGCTGAATCTAGAGCTATTGGTCCATCAGAGAATTACAACAATCTTCTTATTGACTTAACAAATGGAGACATTTGAGTAGCTTGTGTAAGGTTGCCCTGGAAAAGCAGAATTTTCATTATAACATGGATCCTGGAACTATCTAATGGAAGCTGAAAATATAATCTAACAGCTAGGTGAAAATATTTCATAAGAAGAATTAAAAAGTAGGAATCTAGAAGTCACATACCAGTGAAGTGTACTGATGTAAGTCATTTCATCATTCCTATAGACAATTTTTGCCCTCTCCTATTAAAGGGCTGAGTTTAATTTATAGAAAAGTACTTATTCTCAACCGGCTCATGTAGTGACATCAGATTGAAATCTCTTGTGCACCTTGATCTCCTGTAAAGACTGTTATGATAAGTGAAGCATATATCTCTAACTAGAGCCAAAAAAACAAAATGGTCAACCTATCCCTCTATAATTGTACTGGATGTAATTGTTTTTAAAATACTGAGCTTGATCCAGTATTTTAATGTGATCTGGGGTTTTATCAAAATCATGATTACAGCACATTTTATGGTAATGTCTCATTTACTCCACATTACAAAACACGGTAGGATCATGCACGAGTAAAGGCTACATGACTGTTTCTGTCTCTACCACAGGTTCCCCCTGTGTCTGGGGAAAGATGTTACCCCTCTGCACCTCATTTTACAGATCTGTGAAATATGTATAATTATATCCTTCCTTAACAGTTACTGTGAGTTCTGTCAGTGTGCCACATATTATATTACAATCTACTTCTATTCCGTGATGCTATTCATTATAACTTGGAATGACTAAGAAGGCTATTAGGCTATAATTAAAAAAGCCATATCTGAGTATGCAGAGGTCCAAGGGAAGGCTGATGTAGATAGCTAAAGGTATTGTATGTATTTTTCTAAAGATTTATAAGATCATGCTGAAAGTAGGTCCTGAGGCAGAACAAGCTCTTAGAAGATTCCTAGATGGCTTTGCTTTGATAAGAGCAGATAGATATGAGGGTAATAACTTGGATGACTACTGAAGTAGTTTTTCCTACCCAGCAAAATTGCCTCTCTCACCTATGTTAAGCTGGAGCTTCCTGTTTCTCATCCATAGGTATTTCTGAGGTAAGAGACTGAAGACATGCATGGTAGGTATGTTTTACATGAAGGTATATAGCTGTACTGGGTTTGCATGGCAAGGTTTTGG
>NW_010324828.1:0-860 GCF_000700745.2 Antrostomus carolinensis | reverse complement strand
CTGCTCTCCATCCATTCTCCACCCAGCCTGGGTTTGAGTTTGGGGTTGCCCCAGGTGCAGGACTTTGGATTTCCATTGTGCAGGGAAGTCCCAGGTCCCTGCAGCCGCTCGAGTGTGGCTGTGAGGTGCCCGGGTTCCACGGGGGGGGATGTTCCCCATCACAGGACACGTGGTTTCCTCCAGTGCTCCCCAGTAGCCAACCCATGGACCATTCACTGCTGCAAAACCACCTGCTCTGCTCACAGCCAGCACCTCGACAACAAGGGTAAGGAGAAGAGCTGTAAAATCAAAGGTTCCTTCAGCTGCAAAGTTTAATTCCAGGGTGGTGACATCAACTCAAGGGTCACATCAACCACCCTGACCCCATCGTGTCACCCCCAGGGTGGGAAACTGCTGGTGGTGGTTCCTTAATAAAGGAACTTGGTTGGGAGCTTTAATTTCAGGGTGGCATTAACAGGTGATGTTAAATGGGACTTTTTCCCCAGCTTTATGCCAAGAGATTCGAGTTTAGCAGGAAAAGGGACACAAAGTGCCTGTCCCCCTGCGCTGCCATCGTGTCACCCCCAGGGTGGGAAACTGCTGCTGGTGGTGCCAGACAGCGACTGTGAGCTGCAGCAGGAGGGTGCAGGAGGGCACCAAGGGCAGGATATCACCTCAGAGATGAGAAAATCAAATTGTTGGTTGTTTTTTTTTTCTTTCCACCATCCAAGACTGCAGGGAAATTGGGAGTTTCCTCCTCTCTCCATAGGGACACGGCTGTCCCAGGAGAGCTGAGCACATCAGCCACTTACCTCAACCCACCCATCGCCAGAAAGATGCTGAAGAATAAAATCCAACATCAGGAGAAAAAAAAATAAATA
>NW_010324827.1:0-3714 GCF_000700745.2 Antrostomus carolinensis | reverse complement strand
GGGTGAATAAATATTCGTGTCTCCTCCTTTCGGACAGGCCTGGGAGGGGACGGTGTGGGGATCCAGCGTGAGCCCTCAGCTCCCCTCAGACACGCCAGCCTGGCTGCTCTGGGGTTTAAACTCTGAAATGCCTCCACCGTGCTGACCTCTCCTGAAGGCAAAAAAAGGGGAAAAATTAAATTACAGTGTAATAAACCAACCGACAGCGTTCAGAGCCCTAAAGCAGAGGGGACAGGACTCTCCCAGCTTTGGAATTTGATGCTTTTCATGCAGCCAAAGAGCAAAAGTCTTGTCTCCAAGCAGCAGCCCTATAAAGAGCAGATTTTATTAAATTATAGAATCACAAAATTGCCTCGATTGGAAAAGCCCTTTAAGATCATTGAGTCCAGTCATGAACCCAACACTGACAAGTCCCCTATGACTAACCCATGTCCCTCAGCACTGTGTCTACACGACTCTTCAATCCCTCCAGGGATGGGGACTCCTCCACTGCCCTGGACAACCCCTTCCAATGCCTGACAACCCTTGCAGCAAAGAAATTCTTCCTCACATCCCATCTCAACTGCCCTTGGGGCAACTTGAGGCCATTTCCTCTTGTCCTGTCCCTTGGTCCTTGGTTGAACAGACCCACCCCCACCTCTCTCCACCCTCCTCCAAGGGACTTGCACAGAGACACAAGGTCTCCCCTCAGCCTTCTTTGCTCCAGCCTCAACAACCCCAGTTCCCTCAGCCACAAGGGAACTCAGCACACTTGTGCTCCAGACCCTTCCCCAGCTCCGTTGCCCTTCTCTGGACACGCTCCAGCACCTCCATGTCCTTCTTGGAGTGAGTCTTGTAGTTATATTCTCTTTCTGAAACAAGTTTTCAACTAGGAATGAGGAATGTGTAATGCACTGGATGAGGAACAACCAGTGGAGTTGAAATGCTCAGGTGACCCCCAGCCTTCCCATTAAACTTTGGTTGAAATGGATTGAGATGACCCCCCCCCCACCACCTTCCCATTAAACATTGGCTGAAATGGCATGTGGATGTCTGGAGAAAAAGCCTGGAGAAAAGACTACGCCTTGGATGAAAATAGTTGTGTCTGCAAATTGCCTTCAGGCATTTTAAGGTTTTAGAAAACAGGCTCAGCTGCCTGCTGGAGGTTCACACCTGCACGACTGGGGTGAGGTTGCTTAGCCAGCCCAAACATCTGGAGAAAACACCAAGAATAACATGGGGCTCAGGTTTCTCAGCTTCAACCAGATATTAAATAGTAAGTGTGCAAACTGTTCCATTTCATATATACAGTGTTTGCAGGCCATTTTCTTCCAGACCTTGTGCTCTTCTGACTGCCCTTTTGCTGCTGTCACCACTGCAATCTGTACCTTCAGAGCACCTCAAAGTACCCAGCTGCTGAAGCCACCGTAGCATTTGACTGCTAGTATAGGACAACAGGCATCTCAAAGCCACACTCTGTGTTTGAAACGTGGTTTCTGATCCTGCAAGGCATAAGGATGGCTGTCCCCATCCAGCACAGCACAGGAGCCAGCCAGCACTGCTGGGCCAGGCTGGGCATGGTGGGCTGCTCAGGGAGAAGAAGCAGCAGCTCTGCCCTCACACACATTCCCCACAACCTCAGCATAGGGTCTCTGCTGAGCCTACAGATGGAAGCGGAGCTTTACGAATTAAAGGACTTCAGGAAAATGAGACATATCCCTGTTTTAACTGTCTATATCTGGAAAGAAGAACTGGCAATGAGGTTGGTTATGTTGGCTGGAAAGAGCAACCTTTCCCACCAGACCGGACAGAGTCTGAGGTGATGAGGAAATAGGGTCAGTTTGATGATCCAGCTTGGAGCTGCCTATCTGGAGTGAATGGAGTAGAAGCCAGGATTTCCTGCTCGTAGTCCTCAGCATCTCACAGAGCAATACCTGCCCCTGGAGCTGCCTCTAATTATCTGTTTATAGCCAAAAAGGAGCCATGGTGAAGAACAGAGTGGTGCTCCCTGTTCCCACAGAGAAGCTGACCCATGAGAGATGCTAATCATCCAGCAGCTGGGAACGCTGGTGAGCCAATTCCTACTGAATGGCACTTCTATTTCCTCCACAGCAAATAAACAACCGTGCTCCAGGACTGCACTAGCTCTCAGCACGCTTGGCTGCAATTTGAAGGATTTGAACTAAATCTAGAAAGCTCTGAGTAGTTGGGGTCCCCTGGGCTCTACCCTCTTTCTGCAGTTTAAATTTAGCAACAGAACCCAGCCAGCTCAAGAGCCCTAGGCATGCTGGCAAAACCTTTTGAGGGTACATAGAAATGCAATCACCTGTGGGAAAATAAAGCTAAAATGTGTTGCAAGCGCATGTTTGATACAGTGTTTGATGCACAAAGAAAGAGGAATTGACGGATAGGGCTGATGTTGGTGCTGTAGTCAGACAGTAGTTCCAAAGAAACCTGATGACATCCTAAAATAAACACTTTTTGTGCCTCTGACATTTGTTTTCTTAGCTTGTGGTCTGTGAACACCTAGCCTTCAAAGTAAATAGAGCATCTATCCTGGGAAGAACCCATGAACCACAGGTTTATGAATGAAATGCAAAGTGAATGATAAAAGTCCAGAGAGAGTAACCCACAAGCTAGGAAGAAAGACCTCCTTGTGCAACATACCTGAGAAGACTGCCAAGACCTACAAGCCCCAGACATAATCAGCATAAAGAAGGAAAAGGGTATTATTGCCTGGAATGTCTTTTTCTGGGAGGGTTGTTGAGTTTTTTGTGCTACAGCAAGATGTCCCTGGGATGGACAGAAATAGCTCATGTCCTTCAACACACACCCATTCAAATGGAGAAGGCAGTCTAGGAAACTAATCAGGAGAGCTCATGGTGGGCACGAGGGATCCTAGACACTGTATTAAGCTGTACTTCTGGGTTTGGGGGTGTTTGAAGTCGTGTCAAGGGGGTCTGTTGGATGGATTGATCCTTTTATTTTTTTTTCTACCAAGCAACATAATGATTTAAAGCCATTAAGCGATTGTCCTCTAGATTCCTATTGACCAACTTAATGCTCCATTCCTAGAACTGTCAGATGAGATGAGAATCAAGCTTGGCATGAGGGATTTTTTTTTTTAGGAAAATAAAGATCCAGCTGCCTGGAAAAGAGAGCAGGAGAGGAGATGAAAAATAGGCAGCGTTCAGTACCCCTCCAAACACTGCATTCCTGACATTCAATATAAAGAAAGCTTTGCCTCTTACCATTCTCACACAGCATTTTTCACCCTCAGATTTAAAAATGTTGGTAAAAGTGCTGTTACCCACCTGAAGTGTGCAATCCTTCCGATGCAAAGCCATCTGCTACAAGCCACAGGACATGCTGTGCTCTAGAGATTGCCCACTCTTGCTACGATTCGGAGTTGGCATTAAGAGACAACTGCAGTCTAGAGGCCCCGTTGCATGTCAGAAGTTTGGAACATGCTCACATCTTTGGGGGAGCCACTCACACACTGAGATCTAACAGGAGCCTGTCAAGTTTAGATACAATTCCAAAGCAAACACAAAACAAATCGCTTAGAACAGGGGTTTTCCAATTTTCTAACCCAGGAATTGTTATCGTAAATGCACCTGGGAGCTGCTTTTGGCTCCTGCTCTGGGCTGGGTAATGTGTGATGGCAGAGCCACTTGTGTTCCCCCAAGCAGTATACTAACTACAGTTTGGAAATGCCTCTTAAATAATTACAAC
>NW_010324826.1:46523-73910 GCF_000700745.2 Antrostomus carolinensis | reverse complement strand
GGCCGGTCTGGGTGTCGTGTCCGGCGAGCCGCCGCCCTCCTGTGCCGCCGGGTGTGCGGTACCGGAACAGCAGCGCTTCAGAGGCCTTTGCGCTGGGGAAGGCTTCCCCTGAAGGCGTTCGCTCTCTGGAGCTGTCGCCTGGTAAGCTGCCCTTCGCCGAGCTTAGCTGGTCAGCCGCCGCTGGCCGCAGAGTGGCGGAGGGAAGCTTATGGAAATGAAGTGAGTTGCAGAAATCACAGAAATCCCCGATATTTCACACTTTAACAACGTTTAGCATTTCCTCTTCTTTTTTCCTTCGTGTTTCTGTAGGACTTTGTTCTCGCAAGTGCTTTTGAGGCGGCAGGAGGAAGCAGTGCCTGAGAGTAGAGTGTCCCGTGGAGAGCAGCAGGGATGTGGCAGTGCTGGTCCCCAGGGCCAAACCCCTGGAACGCTCTTTCTCTGTAAACTGCAGCAAATTCATTTTAAACCCAGTGACACCTGTATATGTGCTGCTTCCCGTTAGAGTTGGGAAGCAGCTTTTTTTTTATTTACTCCATTTCTCTGCAGCAGTATTTTTGCAGATTATGTAAATAGTAAATTGATTATTAAAAAAAAAACCAAACCCTGACCAGAACTATATCCCCTTTTTTTTCCTTGTTAAAATGATAAAAAATGCAAATAACTTTCACCTGTGTGAAAAGAGCAGCAGTGACAAACATACTTCAACTATATTTGGTAAACTTTCTTATGTTTGTGTAAATACTGAGTTTAAGTAGTTCAGATGTTTATTAAATGTATTTAATGATACCTGAGTTGATTTAATTTCCTGAGATAGTGCAGTGATGTTCTTCCTGCAGCTGCATTTTGTTAAAAAAAGAGCTTTGAGGTCTTAACAAGAGTTAACACCAGTACTAGTAAGTGTATATTTCTGAACTATTTGTATATTTAACCAATATTATTTAAAATATATTTCATTAGAAAGTAAGTTTCCTGTCCTTCCTTCCTTCTACAAACAAATTTTCCCTCGAAGCAGTGCAGACTAAGCAATGCTAAACTTGTAAGAGCCCTTGTGCCTCACACTTCTGGCGTCAGGGAAGCGTTGGTTGTTTCATTATAATTATATTACAAAATTGAGATAAATAAAGGAGGATGCTCTTCTAGTGTAATAACCCAGTTTTAGGATTATATGAGTGTAAGTATTGCAATCAAGTTAAAAAAAAAACTAACCCTGACCTTAATTAAAGAATGTAATTGGCCATTACAACAATAAACCTTAAAGCCCAGTGGATGCTGGTTCTGATGTTTAGATTTGTGTATTGATTCTAATTAAATTTAAATGTATGAGAAATAGATAAAGTAAATTTATTTCTCTTTTGTGAATGAAAACATGAGTCCAAGATTGGCAGGGCTTCCAATGATATTGTAAGTTAATAGTTATAATGAAACAATTTGAATAGCTCTGTATTTTAATTGAAGGATGGGCAGGTTGCAGCTTTTAAGTATTTTTCTTTTTAGATTAAATAGCAGTAGTCTAATGAGGCAATTAAAAGCCTAAGTGCTTAGTGTCTCAGGTGCTGATACTTAAGGTGTGTATGAGATTTGATCCAGTCACTTCTCTTCTTCCCTTTGAAAGCTGTCTCATTTGTTTTGGGATAAGGGGTCCAAAAAGTATTCCTGGCATGTATTGTTTGACATCTCTGTTTTATTGTGAATAGTAATTGTCACACACTTCAGAACACAATTTTCAGTTTTAAGTTGAAGTTGGTGTAAAAGCTTATTTTGTTAAGCGTTTTTTAGTACTACTTAAGAGGATTAAAGAACTATGAGACGTTTTCAGTTTTTATGCTGAAGCAGAAATAAGGGGCAGAGGAATTCTCACAGAAAACTTTGAAGGACATTTAAAATGTGGGATATTAAAAAAAAGATATTATGATGTAGCCTTTTATGCAGTGATTTTATGTTGATATTTAACTTTGTATTTTTTCCTTTTGGCAAGGTAGTTATTGACTTAAATTATTGTAAAACATTTGTATTACAGATGTATGACTTCTCATACCAAAATCTGTTTTTCAGTTTAAACTTAAGTATTTCTTTGTGAATGAAAGCACATTATGCCCTTAAAAGGCACATTTGATTAATCAGCAGTCATTCTTTGTAAAGTAATTACTTTTATAATTATGTCAGAACCTTGTCTTTTGTTGTGAGCTATGTAGTTGACTGTACATTTCAAAGCTTATTATAACTGACAGCTTGTGGTTTGCCTTCTCCTTGCATACATATTAAATATAAACAGGATCATTCATTATGTTTCAAATTTTAGAGTTTTTCTTGCATTGTTCATTTTTCTGTCATGCCTTCCTTCCCCCACCCCCCTAAAGTCTGAGGGCAATAGTAAAAGGGTTTACAGTTTGCTGCTTCTTCCTTTTTAGGCCTCTCTTGCCCTGAAAACACTTTGTTTCAGTCTACTTGGATGAATCTTTGTGCCCTGAGACTGTATCTTCATAGACAAATAGTGTGGGCCTGTTGAGGCTTATCTGTAGTGTGGGATTGGGATGGTTTGTGCTCAGGATCTGATCTTCACCCTTTACGTGTTTCTAGTTTTGGACATTGCTTTAGCTCTAATCTGGACATGTAGGCTGAATGCCCAGTTTTTTCTGGAGTGCACTGAATTCCTTCCTGGAACACATCTCCTGTTTTAGCTTCATCTGAGAAGAGACTAGTTCATGCACTCCATGATGGAAACCATGGCGAAGTCACTGGGGCAGTGCTTCAAAGTCATGCTCCAGATCTGAACTGAAGGAGTAACCCTGGGATTACTTTCTGTCAGTGGAGAATTACGCAGCGCTAAGGTTCCTCCCTTACAAATCAATTTTCAAAGCAGTTCTAGGGAGAAGGTTGGTGACAGAACTGAAGATCAGGATGTGCTGTGCAGATACCAGCAAAATCTGTAGGTTGCAGCTGCATTTACCCTTGGTGGGAATGAGATGTTCTATGTCTCTGTCTGTTCATAAAAATCTATTCTTGCATCACGGTCTGATTTTATTTTTTTTTTTAAAGAAGGGCAATGGGCTGGATTTTATTTCACATAAACATAAATCAATTTCAGAGTAGTTCTGTCCATTTTAGAGGGAACAAGGGTACAGGGAGATTCTTTTCCTCTAATTTCAAATTACAGCTATAGGAAAAAACAGTATAATATTTAATTTTAACTGTTATTTACTAAAATATTTTATTACATGATTTTTTTCAGTAATATGAAGTAATAATATTCTATGGTTGCCAAGTGAGCAAGGGGGTTTGTCAAAGTAAAAATAAAAGTTTAAATGCTTTGCTCTTGGTTATTACAAAACAAACAAATTCTGAGAATGTTTAGACGTTTATCTTGAGTAGGTGATAAAAATGCAGACACGTGGCAGCCTAGATGGAAGACAAATGTCCATTTCAAGTCTGTTCTGGAAATTTGTACATTTTGAAGTGGGTGGCATGTTTTCAAAAAGAAAAAGGAATAAGTGCTTCATTGTTTCAAGCCTCATTTAATAAACAGAGTAGAGGCTGAGGAAGAATGTTCAAACAGTTGAAAGCTCTATATATTTTAAGTGAGTTGCATTCCAGAGGCTCTCAAATAACTAGTTATTTATTTTTTTTTCTTTATTATCGAACACAATGTGTCTTGGCTGACATTTTTGATTGGGAATGATTTATAATATGTGGCACTACTGTAATCGTGGTGTAAACCATTCCCAGTCATGTTACATGATTGTTGTACAGATACGTATGAGGGTTTCCTTTCCTAGGTGCGTGTATGTTAAAAGTATTTAAATTTGGAATTAGAGAGTATCAAAAGGGGGGAGGGGAGGGACTTTAAAAAGTAAGACTGTAATATTTGGCAATTTGAACAATGTGGTATGGCAAGATTTTGGGCTTTCCATATAACTTGGGTTTAAATGATGTTGACTTTTAAATTCTGACAGTTTTTTATGTCAACTGTTTTGTGGTGGTTAAAAATGTAGCTATGTCAGTGGTACAAGGAGAGTCAGAGGTTTGGGCAGATGAATATAAAAAGCTTGAGGATGTTGGTATACCTGGGATCTGGGCATATAGTGTGGACAAAGAGAATGACATTGATTAAACTTTTGATTATCAAAGTACTTTTTTTGTAACTCTGGCATTAAGAAGTAAAAGGCTGACAATGTTAATTATAGTCTGCAACAATCAGTGTACACTTTGAGAGGTCTTAGCTCATTTGAACTTTGTAGGGACTACAACTGTGGTCTCTGTAGTTAAGTTGTGAGGATTAGATACTGTTTTTTAAAGGCACTGGTGTAGGTAGGTAGTGAATTTTCTTTTAATGTAGCAAATATGTTTACTTGCATTCTGTTCTGCTACAGTTGTTTTGAGGATGCTCGCAAGGTTTTTTCTTCTCTTGAAGTGCTATAATTAGTGTAAATGCAGTTTAAAGAGAAATCCAGAGACTAGAATAACTTAAACTTAATTTGATTAATTAATACTACTTAGAGGTACATGTGTGAACTAGCATGGAAGTATATGCTCCTCTCTAAGTAGAGGAGATAGGCTGGCCCCCAGATGATCGTCTTTGATGTTCAGCCCTGTGTGGGTTTCATAGTTCCTTTTGTTGTTACAGGATAACACCATTCAGAGGTGATTTACTACTCTTCCAATGAGTGTTCACTTACTTTATGCAGTGCAACCCGATCAAATTATTAATGATACTCTGAATACCTAGAGAAAAAATGTTTAGTAAAGTGTTTGCAGGCATACCAATGGTCTGTAGAAATGCGAAATTTAGTAAATCCTAAAAGACATAATGTGGAATGTTAAACGTTGCATCTTGTCCTTTTCTCCTTGTAACGGTATCATTTTTTTCTCCTGTCCTCCAGAAGAATTAGATTTTCTTGCTTATCTAGTAAAAATATTTAAAGAGGAAGCATTTGGTGTGATGAATTGGAAAGGAGTTTAAATGAAATAAAAAGTTAGAATATAAGTAACTTATTCTAACTATTTTATAATATAATGAAAAAGGAGGTGAATGAGGTTTTGAGAATTTTGTGTATATCAAGATATTTCAGCAAGTTTCATTTGAAACCTGATGGCAAAGTTTTGAAGAGTTAAGCATATTTTGCTGGCTCTGCGTAGCTGATAGTTATGTGTGAAGTCCTGTATTATATCTTCAACAGTTCAGCAAAGAACTGGCATCCTAGAGATGAAGAGTGGCTATGCCATTGTTGTGCCACCTTGGAGAGTTTTGAGAAGTAAAAATAGTACTGGCCAAGTGGATGTAGCCCTCAGAAGCTACTTGAAATTCAGTGTCTCTTCCTGTCTTCTCCAGGTAGTTCCACTGGAGAAACTCCACGTCACCTTGTGCTGTTTCCTCCAATGCAGCTTCCTCCCTCTTCTCTTTACAGGTTCACACAGGTTAGCTTGATGCCCTTTCTCTGTTTCTGTCATAGTAACCATATTTCTAGCTAGATCTAGAACTTTTATAGCCCTTTTTAGTCCTTCATTTTATCTGGCATAAATAAGGCAAAGATTAATATTTGACTATAACTGTCTGGAAATTTTATGTGCTCTTCTAGTATATGCTTTCTTCCTACATTTTTTTTTTTCCTCCATTGCATGCTTTTAAACTAAACTCTGAATTCTAGTTACTAGGAAAGCAGTAACATCTTTCAAAGCTTATATTTAGGTGTACTTCACTGTGTCTGTTACTTTTTTAAATTTTAACTTTTCATTTGCATTCTTAGCTTGTATTGAATATTTGTAAAAGTTAGAAAAATGGTCATGGAGGGGAAAAAAATATGTATGTAACAAAGATGAGAAGCTTGAAAACAGAGATTCTAGAGAAGAATTTTTAACTGGTTTCCTTCATGAAGTTTTTATAATTGTGAGTGAATTGGGATATTAATGAGAACATGTCTAGAACATGGAGGAATTTTATAGATTAAGTAAAGCCTGTAGGTTAAGCCTGTCCAGGGACATGGAAGAGAGGTTGTAGGCTCCTTTTTCTCACAATGCTTGTCTGGGTTATCTGTATAAATCCCTTTTATTTGTGTCTTATACCAGTTTAAAAATTGTGAAATATTTTTTCCCCATTTTAAGTTTTGTTCTGATCTAAAAAAGAGACTTCAACTACTTAGCTTATAGAATTTGCTTTGTTTAAAAAAAAAACCCCAAAACCCAACAAAAACCCCAGTGATGAGCAAATACCCTTGTATATGTATAATGATACAGTTATCTTTTTCTTCTTTCAGAATTTCCAAAACTTTTGTGGTTTTGAATTTGAACAAAAGACTAGAAATAGGAATAATCTTCCCATCTCTTTGAAGAAGGAGTAATAATGCAACGAAGGCAGGGAAGAGTCAATGCTGGGCTGCTGTTGCTGCTTTATCAAATTTCTCAAGTTGGACTCCAGAACATTCCTTCTGTTACTCTTGGGGTACTTGCACTAAATATTTTTCTTTTCCTGAATCCTGTGAGGCCATTGTCTGAAGTGTGTATCAGTGTACATGAAGGCTTCTACAGAAAGAACTGGCAGCGTTTACTGCTTTCTCCTGTCCACCATGCAGATGACTGGCATTTATATTATAACATGATTTCCATGCTTTGGAAAGGGATAATG
Source organism: Antrostomus carolinensis (assembly GCF_000700745.2). Taxonomy (NCBI): domain Eukaryota; kingdom Metazoa; phylum Chordata; class Aves; order Caprimulgiformes; family Caprimulgidae; genus Antrostomus; species Antrostomus carolinensis. The sequence goes on along the minus strand of NW_010324826.1, from coordinate 67,294 downwards.
CTGGAAAAAAAGCTTAAGAGCATATGGTTTGCATATATAATTGCAGTATTTTCAGTGCTGATTGGAGTTGTTTATATGGCGCTGGAATTCATGCTTGTGAAAATTCTGGATGATCCTTCGTATGAAATGAATTGTGCTGTAGGTTTTTCAGGTAAGGCACATCATCCCATTTATATATGTGAAATGAATATTTATAGGTACTATATAGCAGTATTTGAACATAGAAAATTAATAGGTGTACACCTGTATGCATGAATGTGCTTGTTATATCAGTGAAGTTATCTATTTTTTTAATTTAAAGCCTGTATTTTGGGTATGGACTGTACTCACGCTGTCATTGGGACCTAGCATTAGAAGGCAAGCCCTACTTTCAATCTGTGAGAAAAGTGTGTCAGCACCTCTGAGGGTTCCTTGTGGTGTCCACATTGGTACTAGTTGGAGCATTCCGGTAGCTGCTCATTTGGAGATTCAGGTATTCACTTGTCACCCACTCTTTGGTAACGAGACATGCCCAGTTCTGGTATTGGCCTTTGGGGGGGCTGGAGCGGCCCTGAGGGGTTTGGCTGCCTGTGCTCTGATATGGGGCAGCTGCGATCCACCTCAGACTAGTGGGAAAGGAGGTGTGAGAGATGGCTGAGAAGCCTCAACGAGGCCTTTTCTTCCCATTACTCAGCAGCTGCTTTTAAGCTCAAGCTCTCTGCGTTGTCTCTGTCTAAGCTACATTCCATCTGTGCCTGGCCGTGTGCTGCTCTGACCTGGGCCCTTACTTGACTTCCTGAGTCTTCGGCACTGCTTTGTCAGGAGGATGTCCCTGGTGATCTGGGCTCCTGGCTAACCCCACTTAGTGTCACCAGCCTGCCCTATGCACATTGCTCAAGGACTGTGGGACAGGGCACGCCCTGGGGAGGCTGCCTGCCTCCCTGTTCCCTCTGGAGGCCCTTCCTTTGCAGAGCATTTAGCTCTTGCTGCTCCCCAACAGTGACTGCAGAACCCTACCGAATATTTATTATTAGTGGCAAAATGACTGAAATATCTACACTCAGTCCCGGTTCAGCTGGACTTTCTAGGATTAGCTCTTACATGGTACTCCAGCTATTGCTGGGTGATTCATGGGGGAAGTGTGCTGTGTAATATTATTCTCTGTGAACAACTGGGAGGTGCTGCCATCGAGCTTCTTTTTGAAGCTCTTTTCTTCTGTCATACTAGGCTGTAGGATGAGAAGTTGAAACCTAGAAGTTGTGAAGTGTCCCTTTTAAATATTCACTTACATGATGCACCATCCATGTGAGGTTTTTCCTATGTGTTCCTATCAGTCCATACCCTAAAACAACTTAGTATCAACCCTGTTCTTACTAGGAATGAGAAGGGTGAATATTTCAAGAATTTGTGATTTAACTTCTTTATACTATATAATTTGGAATAAAATATAATATAATATAATATACTTTGGAATATAAATACCATATAATTGGATAGTGTAGAGATTTCATCGTAAGGTTTTTTCACTGGATTAATCTCCAGCTTCCCACTTAGCCAGATAGCAATTTACACATTCCTTTCTTTGAAGCAACAGAAAGGAAGTTAGATTTAGTGAAATAATTATCCAGGTGATGCAAGTTTATGGCAAAAGGGACCAAGTTACTGAACAGCAGTGGTGCTGGTAGGGTAAGCATTGGTGGTGGGACAGATTGGGTCCTCATTTCATTCCTTACAAGGGTCTCATGTCAGCCATACTACAATATTGACTGGAGTGTATACTTTAGATTTTTTTAGTGAAATAAAGAGTGGAACTAAGCCTCAAATCTACTAAGCCATTTGTGCAGAGGACAAAAAGTCAAGCTTTTTATTGATTTAGGGATTCCTTAGCTGGATTTTAATTTCCATGTTCTGCAAGATAGTATTGCAAACTGTTTTAATGTGACTTAACCTTCTGCAGCCTCTTTTGAGTATTGCAAGTTTGGAAATGTGGGACTGCAGCCTGAGCGCATGTGCATTTGACCATTATTTGGGCAGCAGATTAAAGTAGCTCTGACAGAGTTGGTATCCATAGTTGATCTTTCTAAACCTTCAACATGACCTTCAGCATAGGTAATTTCTCTTCAGTTGGGGCAAGTGGCATGTATATGGAACAACTGCTGAAAATACAAATATTTTTCTGATAACAAACTTTCTTTAAGAGCCAATCTATATGCATATTTATGACTCATTCACTTTACCAGGTTTTAAGAGTTTTAGGATGTCTGGATTTTTTTTTTTAATATATTTTAAATGGATGGAACAGACCTGTCCCTTGTCCCCTTGGGTGGAACTTGACAGTACACCAGGCCAGGCAGTTTGAAAGAACACTTGCACCCTAAAAAAAAAAAGTCATTGAAGCTGTACAGACAGGATTCTAGTGAGCCAAGGGTGGATTGGCTGGAGATGACTCCCAAACTACGCTGCTATTGAATATGCTTTGTGGTGCTGTGAAACTGCATGGTACTTCAGTTTTAGTAGTTGTTTCATTTATTTATTCTTTGGGTACCAGTACTTCTCTCTTTATGCGATGATATCTCTTGTTTGCAGGAGTCCTGTTTGCTTTGAAAGTTCTTAACAACCATTACAATCCAGGAAGAGTCAGCAGTGTCCTTGGATTGCAGATATCCAGTAAATATGCTTGTTGGGTGGAGCTGGTGGCTATTCATTTAATCTCCCCAGGGTAAGTGCGTTTAATAGCTCAAATCTCTAAACTTTGAAATCTCTGAAGTTTGAAATGTATTATGAAGTATGTGTAGTGTTAGCTGGTATAGAAATGGAGTGTTGAGGCTACAGCCTGCTTTTTTCCTTAACACCCTCTATTTTGACCACATTTCAAAATAAAAACCTGAAATACTATGCCCAGAAGGTATTACCAAGTGTCTGAGGGAAGACAACAAAAGTTGATGGACAAGGCTTTCAGCACAGTAACCAAACTAATACACCGTAGTGCAAAGGGCTTCATTAGCAAAACAGCATTCCACTATTTGCTTGCTATTTCTATCCTAGTCCCTTCTGCCCATTTGTTGTAGTCACTCCTCTAATTTTTGATAAAGCTATCATCAAGTGTTCTGCAAATTTTATGCAGTTTTACTGTCCTACAGTCTTGCTGATTGTCTCTCTCAATTTTCCTTTGTGCTTAGGTCTGCCAGCACAGTTCCTCTGCACCTACTTCTGTGAATATAGTGCCTTTCTCTTATTTGGTAGTTGATTTCTAGAGTTCTAGTTGCAAATAAGTAATTTTCTTGTATAATATTTTATAACTGTCAGTCATATTCGAGAATGTATGCAAAGTACAGATAACAGACTTAACAAACTACCAGATCACTTTTTATATACAATTTCCCACGTCTCAGAAAGATTAAAAAAAAAGAGAGGAGCAATACCGACTTATTCATCATCAGATATTATGATGTACCAGATAGAACATTTCTAGATCAGAATGGGAATTCCAATATTACTTATTTTAAACAGTGCTTTTATTGCTTTATGACTTACTGTGCCTGACTGGCTGCAGCAAGGAATCCTAGGTTAAAAGGCAGACAAACAGCAGAGTGCTGTATTCCATGTGCAATTTCAAGTGTGAGCTGGGATGTCAATTGCATGGTGTTACTACAGGTATAAAACCAAAGTTTTCAGTGCACTAAAAACATTATTCTGAAAAATATAAACTGTCATGTTATCTGAACATAGTTTTTATTTGGTGATATGTTCACTAGTACTTTTTATTTTATTCTTAAAGAATAATGAAAGAACATTATTCTTTAAAGTAAAACCATGAACATGTCATACTGTATCTGGTAGAGGAAAAACATGAGTTTAGTAGTTGAGTGCTGTTGTCTTCCAGTTGCATTACTGCAGAAATGTCTTTGGGGTGGAAATTGTATAGAAGGTCCAGAAATAATGTCAAAAACCTTTTCATAATTTTGTGGAAGCCTAGATTGCTGCCTGGTATAAAGAGCCTCTACATTGTTACATGCAATCCTGATAGGACAATTTCACAGCACATAAATGATAATGAGGACCGTGGAAAAGAAGTAGTAATCTCCAGAAATTCATGTGCCAGAACACAGAATGTTTAATTAGTAACTGCCAACTGCTTTGAAATGAACCATAGCAATTGTAGCTCTCAGAGTATTGCTCTTACATGCTCATCTGTGTGCTCAGGGCATGTTGTAATATTGGAAGTGTCCGATTAAAAGATCAAGTTGCATAATTTAGTTTTGAATAGACAAGAGGTCAGTTACTGTCGCAGAATTCTGTCCAGTCAGAAAGACACAGTAAACTTGGCTCTACCTTAGTGGAATGATGTATCAGGATCATGTAAGAATCCATAACCAATGAAGGATTAAAAAGCAATATTGAGGCTATTGAAAAGTTTTGATTTGTGTGCTAGGAGAGGGTTTAGGGTTTTACTGACATCTTTTAATTCTTTTCTTTCTCATTAATGTTTTTGTTATGGGGAAATTTTAAAACATGTAATATGCTTCATATCTTTGCCTTCTGTAAAGTAAGGACATTGAGATTTAGGCTTTTTATAGCAATCCTTGGGATTACTTCTTTGATAGCAGGCATGTGAAAAGTTATGTTTAATCTCTATGCCTCTTCCAGGATTGAGCATGTGGTATCTTGAGTCATCTATCCCTTTTGCATGGAGGTGATTTACACTACTAAAGGAAAAGCTTCTCTTTCAGGTTGTTTCTGAACTAACTCAAATATCTATCAGATTTACAAAGACAACATTTTAGGGTTGGAAGCTGGGCATTAGAGTTTTTTTCAAACTTCTTTTTCAGAAAGTTGAGTAACAAAGGATGAAAATGATGAGAAAATGAAAAACTAGGAGTGGAGAAGAGTAGAGAATGTCTTTTTCAGTGTTCAGAAATATTGAGGTTTGATATTGTGACTGTCCAGGGTTGCTCTTTTTGCAGTTTATCAGAAATAGTGAGACTTGCTATTCTGGAGTACAGGGAATCTCGAAGATGTCTAACATTTCTGTAGCTCACTCACTGTGTGTCTGAAAACTGACTTAGGCATTTCTCTAGGCTTCCTTTTGACCTGTATTTTGGTAGATTCTGTTGACCTTTTTGGCAACTTCAGATGCTTATTAGAGTTCCTCATCTTAAAAAGAGAGAAGAGACTACAGACTGATGACTATCCCATACAAGAACAAAAGCACAGCAACAGATCTACATTTGGCAACACAGATGCAGATGGTTGTCATAAGCATTCATAGCTGACAATTGGAATCGTTATACAGTTATAATGTGTAATGAATCAACAATGACAAATGAGTTGTTGCTTCATTTCACCTGGGTTCAAGGATCCATGGGCAAAGTCTCAAAGTAGATCATGCTCAAAACAGGTAAATTTAATAGGAATACTCAGCTTTTGATAACAAAACCCAAACCCAGCATCAACAAAAAAACCACAAAACCACAAAACAAAACAAACCTCACAAAAATTGCTTTAAATATATTTGAAAATATAAGAACATATTTTGACAAATCTGGTTTTAAATTTTGATTATTTTGCTTTGTGCCCCCCTCAGACTCAACCCTGGCACAATATCTGGTGTGAATACAAATAGTTTTGCATAACTCTAATCAAACTTAACCTCATGAGATCTTTTGTATGTATCTGTTTTCCTATTTCATCTACTTTTAAATTTCTTACTTGTTTAATGCTTAGGGATATCACTGAGTCATCACTGGTTATCAGTCAGATTTGCTGTTGTACTGTTACTTGTCCTGTTTGTTGATGACAACTGTCCCTCAGGAATAAAAGGGCTAACAGCAAGCAACCAACCAAAAGAACCCCAGGTTTGACTGGAATGACATTATGTGACGAGAACTACTTTATAGCCTTTTATTCCTTTATCAAACATAGCTTTTACTCTTCTAGGCTATTTTCCCCATGTGTTACAAAATTACTAACAAGTTTCCTTTTTCCATTTATAGAAGCAATAGCATTTTTCTGTATAGGGCTGTGTGAAACAAGTTAACTTTTACTCATGCAGTCATTTAATTTGGTTTAATTTGCATTCAGGTAGGTTGTTTATCACTGGTAAATTGACTACATGGCCTACATTCTAAGCAAGATTAAATTTTGTAGCAAAGTGTATAAATTGTCATGTGCGGGTGAGTCTGTGCTCATGTTAATTTGGAAATAAACTGTGTATAAATTCATGGATTTGGTTCCCATGGTCTCAAAATTCATTATTTTCAAAAAATAAAGTTGGTCTAGATTCTTGTAGTATGTCACTTTGATATTATTCCTTTGTTTGCTTGTTCAGTGAATGCATGCTGCCTAGCCTTGGAGTAGGAGATGCACAGAAATAAGGTCTTTTCACAAAGGACTGCAGCAAAGACCTAAGCAAAAGACATACTTTTGTTGCTAAATAAGTGGCTTTGTCCTGTGGTAGAATGTGTGCATAAATAATAATGCCTACCAGACTTTGGGGTTTGCTCTTAGGAAGAAATTATGGAAGTTAAGTGGTAGGTGTAGACTTTCTTGCCCTGTTTTCATTTGTTGAGTCAAGTGACTGACACCAGAGTTGAAACAATTCAAGGTAAATTCACCAACAGTGAGGAACTGATTTGGATTCATTGTAAGGATACTGTAACAATAATAATGTAAAAATTAATACTGAGACTCTTGTAAACATTGGGTCAGAATCTCTCATACATGAAAAGCCAGTGCAGTCCAAATGGTTTTCCCTCTAGTGATACCAGTTTTCCTGGAAATTACACAGGCAAATGAAAAAGTATAATTAATTCTGTTTAGAAGATTTTTCTAAAGTAATGTGCACATTGGCTTGATGGTAAATGTCTTCAGGAAACAGTATTTAGACATATTGCGTACTTATCATTAGTATGAAGTGAATGGTTGAGATAAATAAGATCTCCGGGGATCTCTACATTTTCAAACAAGAAATTAAAGGAGACATCATTTGAATTTCTTTGTATCAGGGAGAACATTAGTTAATATTTATAAAGCTCATTGACATTTAGAGAAAAAGCATGCAATTTAAAAAGTCAAGAACCCTATTTTTATTCCCACTGAAAGTTCAGCTTTTATTATGGAAACTGAAAATTGTACTGTGAAAAAAATAATTATCTCTTAATTTTTCTTTATTAGCCAGCAGGAAAAAAGGCAGTAGTTTATCATGTTGCAATCATGCAAATGTTTCTTCATTAATCTAACTCAAAAATAACAGTAAATTTTTACCTACTAAAATATACATTCCTGTCAAGACACTGCTACTGTTATGAATACTGTAAAAAGCTTATTTTGGGATCTGTGGATGATGGAGGTTGCTTTATTGCCTTGTAAAAGCTTCTAATTATATCCAGGATTATTTACTTTGTATAAAAAGCAGAAAGTAGGAGCAACCTCAGGTTTCTGGATTAGACAAGAAGAGTGGAATTTTCTAATACAAGTGAAAGGAGCCTTGGAAATATGTGCTTGCACAAGACTTCTTTACACAACTTACTTTGTTCTTTTTGTAAATCCTTTATTAATTTCTTTTCAGCCAAAATCCATGGCATTTAGTTCTAAATTTTGCATATAATCCTGCCTTGTGAAAACACTATAGTTTTGCCATTAACTTTAATGTCTGCAGATAAAACTCAAACAGCCTCATAGGAAAGAAATCCATTATGCAAATTTTTAAAAAAGATGTTCTACTGAAAATTAAAATTCACTGTAAAATGTAGTAAAATGTCAAGATTGACATTGGAGTATTATTGGGGATTAATGGTTCAAATATATTTAAGTTCATTGGAAATAGGAGTATCCACTTTGGACTAAGGTATGTGGATAAAAGAATATTATTTGCATGTGTAAAACACTTCAGGTAATTTACTGAAATTGAATAATTCCAGTCTTTTTATAAAATAAGAAAGATTATAGGGGATCTGAATGAATCTGATCTCAGAACAAATGCTCTGAGGGATAACATCAGAAGGACAAACATGTATGTGTTTGTATTCAAACATATATGGATGTGTATATATAATTTATACTTAACAATATTTAGTCTAATGCACTTTTAAAGATCATCACTATAATAAACTCCAGTTGCTCTTTGCAGGGTCTTAGTAGCCTTCTCGTTTTCCCTTGCGAAGCGAGGGCAAACATGGGAGAAAATGGGCCCTGAACACAGAAGGATCTGGGAGGTCTCTGCCTGGTCTGCATGGAGACCGCTCAGTTTCTCCAGGCAGTTTGTTCTACTACTTTATTTTTTTTTGTCTCTTGCTGTGACTTATATCTCTTACTCTTTCTCTTATGGATGGGGAATGTGGGGAGTGTATTTGTTCCCATGTGTGACAAACTTTTCCATATTTTAAGATTATTGTATCTGAGAGAATTCTTCAATAGACTCGCGTGATTGTCTTTTTCACTCCCTTCTGTCTTTTCTCAGATGTTGTTTTGTGGGCTCTCGGGTTTTTTTGTTGCTCTTCTTGTTGTGCAGCGTGCAAAGAGTAGGCTCAGTTCTCCAGCTGAGAGCACTGCTGAGTAGAGTGGAAGGCTACTTCATTTTACTTCCATATAGTGCTACTGTTTACGTATTTCCAGTAAAAAACTTGTTTTTTCTATAATGGTGTGACACGTAGATCTGTGCTTTATTGTATAGTTCACTGTGTGCCCCAGTTTCTACCTTGGAGCTCTACTACTAGCCAGTCACTTCTAGCCTGTTCGAATAGCTGATGATTTCTGTGGTGTGTTCAGAACTCCATGTTTGTCTTTATTGAGTTGCACCCTATTTTTTCCAAACAACTACTTAATTTTGTCAAGGTTGCTTTAAATTGTAGTGCCGCCTGTAATGACCCTTACAGCTTCTCTTAGCTTGTCATTTGTAAATAATATTTGGAATAGACTCTTGCAGAAATCAGCTTGATTTATAGCCTGAGTTTGATAATGAGTCACTGATAGAGTATTAAACCCGGCTTACCAACCCCTTATGGATCTGCTTAGTGTAGTTGTAGTAGAGTTTAAGGTTTTTAAGTCTTCTTTATGACAAATGCTGTGAGACAGTGTTGTATTCTTATGGCATATGTGACATCTGCTAATTCTTCCTTTCCGTGAGGCTCGTTGCCCTGTCAAAGGAGGAATTGTGGTTGATTTGATGAGATTCGCTCTTGGCAAATCTATTTTCTGCTTCGGGTGTTCTTACCTTCATTGTATCCACAAATTACGTGTCTTAGTAATTGCTGAAGAAATAGTTTTATCTGGGAACAGAAGATAGTGATTAGTCTGTAGTCCCCTGACTAGTGTCCTCCTGCTTCTCTATTTCTCTTTTTTTTCCTTTTCTTCTCCCTACTTAAGAATGGGTATAGAAAAACTCTTACAGTCCTCTAGCCTTACTTGTCCTCAAAACAGCTGTGAGCAGACACAAGTTAACTACTTCAAAATTCTGCTGCATAGTTTTTTTATTTTGTTTTCACAGTGTTAAATATTTTAAATAAAGCTCCCTTTTTCTTGTAAATTTGCATATTATCTGTTTCAGTTGTTACATTTGGGAAATATCTATGTTTTCTATACTGTAAAAGATACCAAGCATTCGCAAAAGAGGTATTAAGTTATTATTTGAGTAAATTATAATATAACATGTTCTAAAATGAAGTCATGTTTGCTTAACTTGGCTGTAACATTAAGCATTTTGTTAATGTAAGGGAAGCTGTCTTTCTGTGCTTTACAGAATTGCTTTTCCTTAGTAATTACAAGTAGCAAGGTGCTGCTGTTGATCAGTCAAATTAATTTTATGACAGCATATGGTGAAAATTTGATGTGATTTATCAAATGTACTCATTTTCTGCATGTCAATGATACACTGTCACACGTTCATACTATCTGATAATATTTTTCATTTAGAAAACCCTGTTTAAACATTTTCATTATAAGTTTCTACACCTTGAATATAATTAAGCAGTCAATAGTACTTAGGTATCTAGTACACTAACTTGTTCAGTAGACATGAAATGGAAATTATCCCCCTAAAGACTTTTAAAGTTGAAGGTTTTTGATTATTCTTAGTGTGTAAATATACAGCTTCACTGTATTGCAAGCAAAGACCTTGCTTTTGGGTTTTATGGAACAGTGTTGTACTCAAATCAAGATGAGCATAAATTTTGTTTAGCACTGCCAGGAATATAAATGAATCTATCTCATGTTGGTGATTTCTAGAGTACTGAAGTATTTACTTCTTTCTCAGTACAGATGTTTTCCAAGGCAGGCGTTTGTTTTTCACAAATTTGGAAAATCTGTTCCAGAAAAATCTGTTTGGAAAATTAGTTCCTTAAAGATACTTTATTTTGGTAACTGCCTCTTACCTGTAAACTTTCACATCACTATTTATGTGTTACTCTTAAAAAAAATTGTTGGTTACTTATGAGAGAGAACTGTGACTTTGCATAGCAGAATACAAGTTTGTAGTTAGTAAGTGGCAAAAGAGTGAATTTAGATTTGATCTTTATCTCCCTCTAGTGACACACGTGTTTTCTTATATCCTTTTGCCAGTGATGCCTGGAAGCTGTATTGTCGTGAGTGCATATGCTATCATCTGTGTAACTCTTTCAGATTTCTGACTGGAATGTAAAAAGTGTCATGTTTATATCTATTTTTATGTTAAGCAGAGGCTTCATTTCTGCTTTATAAAGGCAAAAAAACCTCATAATACTTTAATCTTTGGACAACTAGTATAAATCCAGTGGACTTAGTTGCTTATAATTGCATGTACTAGGCAATCTTAATGTTTAGTGTATTGGCTTTTGTAATTTGGTAATAGATGTGAACAGTTTACAAATAATGCTTAAACCTGGTTAAAGTAAAAAGATTTTACTCTTAATTAATGTTTGAACTTCATTAAACAAAAAAGAGTTTGTCTCTTAATTTGAATGCTGAAAATTGGTTTATGAATTTATAGAGTACTCTATAGTTATGGCAGTACTTGGAGAAAATCTTTACTGTAAAAGTATGCTTCCATCTTGATGATTTCTCAGAAGGCTTTAGAGCCTTTTCATTCTATGTGCAAATGGACAATGATCTTTAAAGAAATTCTTGGTATGTATAGAAAAGAATTTGAATCTCAGCATTTTGCTCATTGTTCTTTTAATTTCGAAGACAACTGTGTTACACAGATTGCAACAGATGTGCATTCATGCTTATCTCAGACTAATTGTAGGATGTGTTGATAATGCAGTAGAAAGTACTGTATTTATGCTTTCACTTGAAACTGCAAATGGTTTTGGTAGAACCTACCTAGACATTTCAGTGTAATTCTGTGGATTTACTTCTTTATAGATTAAAACTAGTCTACTCCCTCAGTAAGTCTTTATTTTAAATGCTTTTAGGGAAATTACGTTCTGTCCTTTAAACAAGCAATTAAAATGATCTCTACAATTAGTTTCTGACTTCTTCAGGATATTTGTTAGATACTCTTTTGTAACTGTTTATACCTACCGATTTTAGAGTAGTTATGAAGAGGGAAAACTTGGCACTATGTCCTTGGAGGCAAGTATTTTCTCTATGCTTGGTCTCACTCAGGGACTTTCTCTGTTACAAGAAACACTGCACTCCCCCTTCTGGATCCCTACAAAACAGCTTTCCATCGCTCACAAGTTTTTGCTTTTTTGTAGGACTTCTTTTGCTGGGCATCTGGCAGGGATTCTCGTTGGATTGATGTACACTATGGGACCTCTGAAAAAGATCATGAAAACCTGTTCAGGTATATTAATTTTGCTCAATTTGTAAAATCTGCATAAGAAACTTTTATTTTTAAAATTCAGTGAGTCTTGCATATAGAAATTCAGGACATTTCAGCAAGTTTTTAGGCAATAAAAGATATGCTGGTTATTAAAGTGAGTGCAGAAGGAAAAAAAAACCACTTTTTTTCTTAAATAGGGGTGACAAGAACCAGTAAATGTCTTTCAGCTGTTTTTAGAGGAAAACTTTTTACCCTACTTTTTAAATGTTTATTTACAGTAAAATGTTTCACATAAGATGTCAATGAAAATGTCATTTTAAATGAAGTGTGGTAAAGCCATAAAAATATGTCAGAACACACTAAGTTTCCATGTTGACTTCTGCTGCTTGCATCCATTCTAGTGGAAGTTCCTACAATTTGAAAAAAGTTGTGGGATGCCTGTGAAATAGTTACTGGAATTCTCAAGCTTTCCAACAATGTAATACTGTATCTTTTCATATTGTAGTAATTCTTTTTTTTTTTTTAAAAAAAGGGGGTATTTTTAGACATCTTTAGTCTAACAACTGTTTTAAATACAGCCCTGTGAATTTATATATGAAAATTCCAATAAATTTCAGTATTTAATTGGAAGTCTAAGTGCTGTCACAACAGTTGTGCTTAATTGTCAGAATATTTGTTTATGTCTGATCACTTAATATGTTGAGTACTTTTTTCATGACTGTGCCATCAAGTTCACCATGGATATGGTGTTTGTATAGTAGGACATTATTTGTTCAGATGTATATGCTTTTCACAGGAGGTTTTATCGCAGTTTGGTGATACACTCTGTAACCATATATGTTTAGCAGTTTAAGTGGAAAAATAGAGACTGAAGCATCAGATTTCCCACCTCATTGGAGTGAACAGACGTGGTGTCACATCAGTTAAATGTTAATATTGCATGCTTCTATGGCACGGGGGGCACTATCTGATGACTATTAGGACAGTCAAGCATTGGATCATGCTGCCTGGGGAGGTTCTGCAATCTCCATCCTTGGATGTTTTCAAGACTTGACAAGAGAAAAGTCCTGACTGAGTAACCTGGTGTGATCTCATAACTAACCCTGTCCTGAGTGAGAACTGGGCTAGGGACCTTCTGAGGTTCCTTGCAAACTCAGTTATTTTAGGGTTCTGTGATAAAACCCGTGGTACTGTTAGTGAAACATGCAATAGAGATCCTGCTGCTGTGAAGGTTGTTGTGTGACTAAGACCTGGAGGAAGGAGTGTTCCAGTATACAGGTCATCTTTTTCTTCTGTGTAGCAGAGCAGAAACATTGTGGTCTCTACAGTCCTCTGTTTTCTGTGCTTTAACCTATTTTTACCACTGTACAATCTCAGTGCAGAAATTAGTCATTATACGTTCTGGAGAACGTTTGTTAGATTGGTTTTCCTTTTTCTACTCTACATGGGTACATTGCTTAGATGTGGCACACTACTATGAAATCTAGAACAACATACAAGCTTACCAATACTGTATTCTCTCACTGATGCCAAAAAAGTCATAGTTACTCGATGTTTCATTATTTGCATCTTATGAAGCAGACTCTAAAAGAAAGAGTATTTTACATTTTGTATTTTATAAAGAAAGGCAATGTGATCATTTTATTCTAATAGTACATATATTATTCTTATACTTAGGTGGCATTTCTTCATTCACTGACCCTGCCAGGCCAAGGGACTACTATTCAGGTAAGTACTCTCACCCACTTACCTAAAAACTTGTTCCAGCTCTAAAAATAGGGACATGATTTTTGCTAATGGTAGGAAATCTATAGAGGAGCTAGTTAAATGGAAACTTATATAATATACAAAATATTCTGTTGATATGTCTACTTGCTAAACTTACTACTTCTCTTGCTGTGTCTCACCTTTCCTTTTTAGAGAAGTGTGTTGATGTATTTCGTACAGTAGGCTTTAAACCTCAAATTAAGGTAATGACTTCATAAATGCTACCCTGGGGTAATACCCTCTCTTGTGCAGAAGGTGCAGCAGGGGAGAAATTTTGTATATTGAAAGCAACCCTTTGAACCTTGATAAATCTGCCCTGATCTGGCAAATTTATCTGTTCCATTCCTGGATGTTTTTTTCCCCCTCTGACAAGGAACGCTTTCTATGAATCAATTAAATTGCATGGAAAAAGCCCATTGCTCACCAGAATAGATTTAGGCTGTTTTCACAGTGTATCGATGGCTAGGTGGAATACTGACATACTCTGAATGTGGCATGTTTGCTCACTTCTCGTGCAAAACATTGGGTCATTATATGTGGACTGTATAGAAAGCATAGGTGGAGGTCTTGTCTGGGAGGGACAGAAGAGGAGCCAGCTGTGAGAACTGTGTGTTGGATCAAAACTAGGGGATGTATAGCCTAGTGTATCTTAATCTCCTGCAGTGATTTACTTCCTAGGCATCTGCTGTAAGAACAGAATAAATATATAGTGATAACTCCCTCAGATATCTACCAGTGTGCAGTGACTTGTGGCTTAAAGATGTTATCAGCAAAAATTTTTATGGGAGAATTTTGGCTTTAATAGCCTGTGATGGATTCTTTTCTCATGAATTTGTCAAAAGCTCTTTGAATTGGCATGAACTCTTTTAACACCTACAGCATCACAGAAGAATTATTTCACAGTTTACTTCCTGGTGTAGAATCTGTCACTTTTGTTTGTTTTGAACCTGCTAGCTGCTAATTTAATTTGATGCATATTCATTCTTCTATGGAAAGGGAAACCAAACCTCCATTCTTTATGTACTTCATATTCTTTATGGATTTGTAGACTTCAGTCCTATATTCACTGTACTAATCTTTTCTCTCTCCTTGGAAAGCTGTAGTCTATATGGTTGCTTATATGGAAACTATTTCATAAGTTTGATCATTCTTCTACTGTTCTCTGATGTTTAGCCATGCAGGATTTTTTATAGTCTTTTATAAGTGAGATGTGCATACTCTGAGCCACAATAAGCCAAGGTTAGTGCTGCTTCTATTGTCCATGTAGGATTTTTGTCTTCAATGATCTACCTCCATTTTTATTATGTTAAATAATTCCCACAAGCAAAATTATGGGCCCTTGAATATTTTTGAAGCATATGTAGTGAGCACAAGCTGCCTGTTTCCATGAATAGCAGTCTCAGCCCAGTTAAAGATGTTCACCCAGCTACAGGTACTGTTCAGTCCACCAGGGCCCAGGTGTGCTGCTTGCTCTGTATTCTGTGTTCATAGAGACTTAATCTTCCTTCGGTATTCCAGTATAGCAGAGTGGGTGGAAGCTCTTGAAGATTTGTATCAGAAAAGGTACTTTAATGGCTAATGAAGATAAGAATTTGTACTTGACATTTAGACTCCATAATCTCTTACAGCCACTGTACAAAAGCCAGCTGCTTGCAGCTTGGGTGTAAAAGACTACTCTTGTGGAATAGGAGCAGATTCTGAATGGCCCTTTTTCCTCCTGGCTCTTCCCAAGCAGGGAAAAGGGAAGAGATTTCATGTAATATATCTGGCATGTTATATCATAGCACCCAAGGAAAAAAAAAAAACTTCAGTATGCTGACAACAAGGAATTCTGGGGGTTTTGGCATGTCTTGGGCAGTCCCTGGAGTAGCCAAGCTATTGCTTTGAGTTGTTGTGGACAAAAGGGAGACAAAGGAGAGAGTGAACCTGAATTATCCTGTCTTCAAAGCTTGGCTGTGGATGTAACTACTTTTTTTTTTTTTTTTTTTTTTTACTAAATTAATTTATCTAAAATTACTTACCACTGCAATGTAAAGATGTATATTTGTTCATTTTATGTGTATGTATTTTGTGATTGTCTTTTAACCTATTTGCAGAAGTCTGTATGGTAGCTTTAACCTTTTGCTTGGTGTATGATATATGTAATAAATTTGTCTGTCTGTGGATTAAGGAAACTCTAGTGTCATAGGCTAATGATGCATATAGAGTACATCCTTACCTTGATTAATTTTTCATTTTCTGGTATGCTGATTTATACTATGTGCCTTTAAATACCAATTGAAATAGAAAAATAGGTGAAGCTATGATCAGAACAGGTTTTATCAAACAGTACAAGGAAACAGCTTTAGAAAAAAAATGATTAAGTGTAATTTTAACGCATTTAGTATTTAGTAACTGAATTAGACCTTTTCTAAATGCAGTTCATTAATCAAAATAAATATCCTAATATTTTATTCATAGGAACACCTTGAACATGTTGATGTTACCAAACTGGTTCTTGTAAAATAAGATTAGTTTTCTGAGCACTTAAAACTTGATGATGGTGTAAAACATCAAACATACAAAAATTTACAATAATAGAACAAATTTTAAATACAACATCCTTTTTCTTTCATCAGATGACTTTATACTTTTAGTACTAGAATTCATGCATGCATTTTTGAAGCCTTCAGAAAAAAAAATATAGCTGAGAAAATGTTAATTGAGAGTAACATAATGCAGAGGAGAATGAGAGGGATACATAAAGAATGCATCTGAAGTGTGTGTGTGTATATATATATATTTTTTTTTTTATATATATAAAACCCCAGCTAAATGGTATCCTGCAGTCAGTTTTATTTTTCTGGAGAATTATCTCTTAAATGTAGCCAGTATGACTTAAAGGCTTTTAAAGTTTGTTAAAAATATGACTGTAAGATTAAAATGCAGATTAAAAAATAAAAATAATCTTTTTCTAACCAGAGGAGTTGCTTATCACTTGAGAAATGGCAGGTTTTCAAGTTACTGGAGGATAATACAAAGTGCTTACTGCAGATGTATGAAATTTCTCCCAATGTCACTTGTATGTTCCAAAAAGGAAAAGCTTGTAAACGGATGGAATTATAGTTTTTCCTCTGTGTATGTATAATGTATACATACATTCATGTACACTTACACATGTATATAAAATACATGTAGGCATATTTGCATAATACAGACAGAGGAATATATATACTCCTGTATTAAACAGTGTTCAGTCACTCTCTTCAATTTCTTCCTGCTTTTCCTGTATAACTTTAAGATAGGGTATAACTATTTTTATTCATCCTAAGGTTCTAGAGCTTAGGATTTTTTTCTTCAACCCAATATTTTTTTAAAATTATAGGTCCTTACTTCATAGTCTGTATTTGTTACTAATCACAGAAACTCCACAAGAAGGTTACACATGGAATCCATATAAATGAGATAACACAAGACATTGTGTTGATATCAATATCGTTGATGCTAATAATCTGAAGATAAAGGGAAATGGCATGATGTATTTGTTTCATAAAAAAATTTCTTCATCTATTCATAACAATGATAAAAAACTGAGATGTTTGATCCATCTTTTTTCTGTTGTTTTTCTATCTCCTGTTACCATAGTCAGACTTTGTAAATTAGAAATTGATTCATGGCATATATTGTATAAGTAATTGAATCCTAATAATCTTTTTCTTCCCCAAATTAAAATAATTTGTTGAAGAAAGATGGCATAAAGATATCTGATTTCACACTCTCCTACTGAGTAGCAGCAGTTTATTTTCTTTATTTTGTATTCATTTTGCAGAGTATTATGGCTATCCAGGTTATCAATACAGAACACCAAGGAGCTATTATGATTATACAGGTGGCCTTACTGAAGAAGAACAGCTTGAAAGGGCAGTGCTAAACAGTCTTAATGAAAGAGGTAGGAATTTTATTGCATTTTGTATTTCAAGTTATGATTCATACTGATAAAGGAGTGTCGGGGTGGGGAAGATGTATTGCTCATCATTTATTTTCAGTATTTTGGACATATCTTCAGAAAGAGATGAAAGTTTCATGGTAAAACTTTCGGAGAATGCAGTGTGAGGATGCGGTATCGTTCTCTTAGTGTAATTGCATTTATTCGTAATTGCTTATTGCTTGGTTACTTTGCTAGTACTATAGTAAAAGGAATGCTTTTATAACAAAAACCTTAAACTAAATTGCTGTGCCAAAAAAAAAAAATAAATCTTACAATACTCTAAAAAGTATTATGAAGTGGTATAATGGAAGAATTGATGTTGCCAATATTTAAACTTTCTCTGTGTGTGTGTGTATTTTTGCTTTCTATACGAATGTAATTGACAAGCAGTGTACTGATTTCTTACTCTTCACACTATCCTTTTCTACCTTTAAGGAAACTTATATTCTAACTAGCTGAAAGACCTAAAAAATAGATAGAAATGTTTGGAAATAAAAGTGGTGTTTGCTTTTAACTGAAATTTATTAAATTGGTATAAAATACATTTATTAGGCTATATTTCATTTTTTATAGTGCAAATGAAATCAAGAGGGAAAGGATAACTTGTAGAATCTATTTCTCAGCTTCTGAAAACTTAAAGACTTGAGGGAAAATGCTTAATAGGACTGACAGCACACTATTGGAGCATCACATGTAAAATTTACATGCTATACAAAATTTTTATATTGAAGTGATAAAATAAAGGGTAGAAATGAACATAGTGTATGTTGTCTGGTATTGAGATAGTTTTTCATATCAAACATTTCTTCCTTTTTAATCTGTTCCATGCCAATAGGGATTCTTTTGGGAGTTCAGCCAAAGGCTTTAGGTGCTCCTTAACTTAAGAAATTGGAAAGGTTTCTTTTAAATTTGCTGAAGCTGTAACATTTAATCTTAAAAAAATAATAATCTGACTGAATAGCTCTTCAATGTTACTTTCCTCTTTCATAATCTTGCTATTTTATCTTCCTGGGTTCAAAGAAGCTTTCATTAGGAAAAAAACACAGAAGCCCCTACTTGTAACTGCAACCCGATGTGGAGCACCTTTCATAAATCTCTGCTCAGAAAATTAATTTACACCACTGTTATGCCTGTCAGAGAAATACCAGGCAAAATGTGAAAATTATGATCTTGACAAATCATAATCACTTTTACTTTCACACCTTCTGTGATCTTACTTTTTATTACGAAGAACATGTCATGTTATCTGGAAGGCGATTTTAAAAAGGCAGCAGATGAGGCAGGATTGTGATAGAAAAATGCTGTTTAGTTTGAAAAATTCATTAATGTATTTTTTAAAGTAAGTACAGCTTTCTGCTTTATTACGTTTGCATCTATTATCAGAATCACCTGGGAGGCAGAAGTGCAGTTTTAGGGAAACTACTGGGGGTTTAAGTGATTTTTATTTTTTTTTCTAGTTATCTTCATTTGTGTTCACCTTTGTTATTTAAGCTTAGTTCTGCCTAACTCTCCCTCAACATTGTGAAGCTAGAAACTTTTAAAAAACCCCAACATTTTCTAGATTATTACTGTAATATTTGTTCCAGAAATGTTTGCAACCTGAGCAGTCCCACTTCAATCAAACTGTACTGAAAACCTTAGTGAGAATCTTAGTTTTCAGATAAATCAATAAAATAGCATTTAGGTCATCTGGTTTGTCAGCAGAAGATAGTTAATTAGTTATTGTTCATGGTGTCTTAGGAATTTTAAAGGATTAACAAAGTTCTGTCAATGTTGGCCTATATAAGTGCTAGATTTTGGGAAGGAATAGATTTAAAATGAGCTTTATTGTAAAAGATGCTTTTTATTTTACTGTTGTTTTTATATGACATTTTAAATAATTTTTAATGGTGAGTTTGAGAAAGGAATCTTTCTAAGCTTTTAATATTAAACGTTTTGAAATATTATCTGCAAGAATGAACCATGTTTGTAGTTTTTTGAAATTATGAAAAAAAAACAGGATACAAATAAAAATGACAAAATTATGATAATATAAATAACTAGATAGTGTACACTTTAAAGGCTTTCATGTATCAGTGTGGAACACTTGCCACTTTCATCTGTAGCCTCAAATAATCTACATCACTATAGGTAATTAAGTTTGGGGGTTTTTTTGTCTGCTTGTTGTTTTTGGACAAAGGTAAGTTTTTCAAACGTGAGGGAATATTTTCTTATTTGGAGAATGCCCTTTGATGAAACATGAGATAGAATTTAAATAGCATCTCTAAGTATATCTCGCTGGTAGATAACTGGCATACCAAGTCACAGTTTTAACTTCATTTGAGACACCAGCATTGCTTAAGACTACAGTAGTGTCTGTTTTCAGTGCTAGTTACCGTTTTTAAGCCTCACAGATAAGCAAAGTGGGAAAATACATCATTGTGTGTCCTTTACAATATAGTTTGGTATGATCAAATATATATAGATGTTGTTTTCAGTGGTTTCATGAGAGTGCTCTAATTTTGCACCTTTTTCTCCTACCACTTTATTTTGGAAAAGTAAGACTTTTGAGCTGAACTCTTAAAATATTTACTTAAACAAGCTGCTTAAAAGGTAAGCTTGCCTGTAGGCAGATGCCTTATTTCACAAAGAAAGTAATATAGAGCATGTAATTGATCATACCTGTTTTAGTGACATAAAGGATGAGATGAAATTTATTGTGCTAGCAAGCAATTAGGATCTTCTTCCCTCTTAGTTAGTGTGAAAAATAATGAGCTTGAATGAGCGCTGTCTTTTGAACATGATACATTTTTCCTTAAAGCATGACATTCACAGTTGCTTACAATTACATGGATGATGAAACAGGTACTTACTGTGACTAAAAATTACATAAAATAATTTGAAATAGATAGCTAAATGGATGTAAAAAAAGGTACCACAACCAAAATTTAGGACTCTCTTTTCTTATTAATCTTTTTTTTTTTTTTTCCCCAGCTATGACATTTAAACCATCACAGTTGCTCTGTAGCTTGTACAAAATAGTATTGCAGTAACTTCTATTGATTTCCACCCCTACTCCACTGCCCCTTAGTTGGACAAATGTGTTTATTGGGGGTTTTAGGCCATATAATATACCATTACTGATTTGGAATGTTGATCCATTCTTATAAATTACTGTGTTAGTATCCTACTAAGCTATTAAAAGAATAAGTGGCCTATACAGAATTTCCTGTTATCAGTTGTCCACAACTGAAAACTAATTTGTATTAAGACATGCATCAAATTTAAACTGAGTAGTTACTCTTCTATAATCCCATACATGGGTTATCTAAACCCACT
>NW_010324826.1:22818-46496 GCF_000700745.2 Antrostomus carolinensis | reverse complement strand
TCCTGAACTGCAATTCTATTTTTATGCTATATCCTGAAAAATTCTTAAATAGTAATAATAATTAGTATCTAATGCAACAAAAGAAATTGGTAGGCTTGTTTATGGGGATTTATATAGGCATCACTTTTAAGACTATCAACCTGTTATAATGATTCAGGTCCATTTCCTAAAAGGAACTGTTATTTATATTCTTTCCATTCCCAGTTTTATATATTTTAAACTAATTCTTGTTTGAGATAAACAGCACTATTTTTTCTCCAAAGTTTTTTTTTGCTTTCTAATTTCATTCTTATTATCATAATTCTATATTGTTTACAAATTGCAATAATTCTTCCTTTAATTAAGTCAGGAAAATAATTTTGGATTTTAAAAAACTGTAGCCTTTAATATTTAAACTATATGGTTTTACTATGAAGTTAAAATATATGGCTACCATTTTTGTTTAATACTAGTATTAGCTGCTGTCCTGAATGTAGCCCCAGTATACTCTATCTCTTATCTATTGTTTACTTGCCATTCTGCTCAGAAGAAATATCTTGATTAGTGTGGGATGTGGATTTGGATTTTTGTTGTGGTGGGTGTTGGGACTTTTTGTGAGTTGAACTTCTAAGTGTGTCTTTCAGTCTCAATAATGTTAAGAATCCCTTGCAAGCTCATGTCTCTGCACAAAGGAATTTTCCTCTTTTTCTTAAAAGTAAGTTTTTTAAACATGTAGGTGATAGTCTTTATAGTTTGTGATTAAAAAGAAATACGTGTAAGTATGCATATATAGATATTCCTCTTATATTTTGTAGTGAAACTGTCTATATATGTATTTCTTCAGTTCTAATTTAAAACAAAAGAAAAAAACCACCATCCACTGAAAGTTTTGAGATGTCCAGGTACGGGCTAGTCATAGGTACATTTGTGGTGTAGTTAGGAAATATCTAGGCATCTGGCATACTTGTTATCTGAGTTTTTCAAGTGTTCACATTTTTGTTTACTGAAACTGGACTTAGTAGTAGTCCATGAATTTTGCCAAATCCATGGGACATTGTAATAAGGATGAAACTGATGTGATAAGGCTATAGAGAATTGCTGTATAATTTTTTTTTCCATTCAGTTTTATCTTTCCCTCCTGCAGTTGTAGGAATGCCAGTCATTGCATTTGACTATGGTGGTTTTCTGTAGAAATGTCTTAAAATAGATTACATGCTCAAATGTGCAGTACATGATATCAGATTAAAATACATTTAATAAAGTCATATGCTAGGACTTGCATCTGATTCTTGAAGTCCAACTTTCCTTTCCTTTCCTTTCCTTTCCTTTCCTTTCCTTTCCTTTCCTTTCCTTTCCTTTCCTTTCCTTTCCTTTCCTTTCCTTTCCTTTCCTTTCCTTTCCTTTCCTTTCCTTTCCTTTCCTTTCCTTTCCTTTCCTTTCCTTTCCTTTCCTTTCCTTTCCTTTCCTTTCCTTTCCATTCCATTCCATTCCATTCAGGCTATGTATGGTCTCGGGTACCCAACAAAAGCTTTCCCACTTGAGCAGAGCTCTTGTTCTAAATATCTTTCCGAAACTGCAACCATGTTCTAAGATCCTGATCACCAGCACTTTCTTGTGTAAATTTATTACAGTTTATAAAACAAGAAATAAAGATGTTATTTCATTAGTGGAAATATGTTAGATGTTAATAATAAGTAATGCAATAAATTGACAAAGAATTTTGTAGGACCTTCATCCTACAAAGTTTTAAGGTTAAACAGAGGTTTCTTATGAATGTGACAAAGGTGTCTATCTGTGCCATAGGGCATGAAGATGGACTAGATTCTTTTGAGATTCTTTGTAGCTCTGGTTTCTATAGTTATAGCAATAAGTTATGCTTCATTTTTCAATCAAATAACTTTACAAATTATATATAGATTTAGCTAAAAAACTTGCAAGATCTGACAACTTCTAAAATAATTTTCAGAGGGTTTAATAACCAAGGAAGAAGAATACCGTAGAACAGTGTAAGCACTTCTTCCTAGCAGCTAACTGCATTAAGCCACAGAGCAATCTCAGAAGGAATTAGGAAGATATCAGCTAAATTAATTAAAACCAATTTAGTTTAACTAGTTTTTAAAAACAGTTTAGTTAATCTATAAAAGGAGGAACAGGGGATGGATTGCAGAAAAAAAGAAAGTCTACTAGTGTGGCTCTGTTATGTTATCTTTATGCTATTTTTTTACCGAGTCATCATACACATCAGCAATATCAAATAAGGGACTCCTTGTGGAAGTATTTAAGTTAATCAATTACATGTAAGTATTCTTTTTTAAACTATTGAGCAGGAGCTTTGCGTTTGGGTTTTTTGCTTGTCTTGTTTTTAGGATTCAGAAAGGATCACAACTTCCATATGAGCTTTACAATTCAGAAGCATTGAATCAAGTACTGTAACATCACACAAAAATATTTGCCAAGAATAGGCATGTTAGGACATAACTTGTGACTGACTTTATAATTGTAAGCAACTGTGTAGGGTGATGAAATTTCATTTGCATTTATTCCTTTTTACCAGGAGAAACTTTGAGCCTTTTCGGTTCTATTTTGTGTAACTCCTTACCTTGTTTGTTTTGTTCTTGCTCAACTCCTTATCTTAGATCTCATTTTTAGTGCTCTACTTCACTGGTTTTTTGACAGCATTCTTTACTGGATCTGTGCAGCTTACTATGAAAACGGTCCATCAGAATAAAATACAGGTGAATAGTAAAATAAGTCACTTAAGTGATTAAAGGATGTAGTGCAAATGCTTGAAACAGATGAACATAAAGAATATGGAAAAGGAAACCTTGCTATTTGCAGCTGAACAAAAGCCGCCTGCTGGATTACGATAAATACACAGCCTACCTGAAATTCTTCTTGTAACTGAAGTTATTCTTGGCTTTCTTCACTACTTTTTTAGAATAACAATAGGTTATGCAGCACGTCTATATAGGTCAAGACTTTTTTGAGTTGGTTAGCATATCCCTTTCAATACTTAGGAATGAAAGATATATCTGATTTTGTATCAACCATTTGAAGCTTAATAATGAGTTTAGCCTTGTTTAGGAGAATTAACATCTGGAGAATTATTAGATGGCTGGAAAATGCAGTGACATTATTTTATACCATCTCTCCTATAGTATTTTCAGTATCCAGCTAAACATTAACTGGAGGTAGCTATAAAACTAACCTCCTTAATTCTTTTCTGAAGGGTATCAAGTCCAGCAGTGGTCTATATGCTCTTACTTCTGCATTGTAGTGCTGATTATTTGTTGCAAATACATTATCTGAGTGTGCAGTAAGCTTTTGGCTTGTTCTGAAGTAGTGGCTGACGGTTTCTACTCTAAAAAATGTTACCTATGTGCTTTTAACAACTTTTGTTACTTCAACAAGAGTTTATTTTGGTGATACAAATACAGCAAATATGAGACTTTAAGGCATGATTAAAACAAATTTTAAAATCCTCATGTATGAAGGGATTAAGATACCTATATTAAATCTTAGCCATCTCTCTCCTAACCAAAACAAATTATTAGGCCTTTTGGAGGGAATGGTTTTGTGTGTTTCTCCATTTTATCATACCTTCTTTTAAAAACAAGAAAGAGAGTCTGTGTTCAAGATTGATCTTGCTTGCTCTTCTAGCAATCCAGTTGTATCTGGGTTCATTGTATATTATTTTCCTCCTAACTTCATTAGCCAGAAATAATTTCCTGCTAATTTGATGTTTCATTTGTCAGCCATTCCAAGCCATGGCACAGAAACAGTAGTTAGACTTCCGATTCTCCACCAGTTTTTGTTCAAGTCTGTAGATGAGGAATGTTGGCACCAGCACCAGGAAGAAAAGTTTGCTTCATAGCGTGACAAAATTCTTTCATACATTGACAGGAACTTAAAGGGCAGTGTTAGAAACAATAGCGTAGGCTATTAAATGTGGTCTGCTTGGCGCTGAGTAGGAAAAAATTGGACAGTGGTAAGTGCTAAAAGACAAATCTGTCGGACTGTATAGCATGTCTGCATTTTGCAGAGGGAAGGAGATGAAAGAATAAAAGCAGATTTGCCATTTTATAGTTGTTTTTTTCTCCAATTGTAGTGTCTGTCTGGCTTTTAGTGCAACATGAAATAGTGAAAAGGCTGCTGTGTTTTGTTTGCCTCAATTCTTTCTGGAAACCTCCTAGTCCTCCTAAAGTATGAGAGGAGGAAAAATGATATTGTATATGCACTGCCTTTCCCTAGGGTTTTCTGTACAATTCAATAAATTAAAAGGTAGGTGGTTAAACTGACCTTAAGACTTGACTCCTAATTGACTGGAAGATATGAAAGAACTCTAGCAACACTGGACGTTTAACTCTAGCTTCTCCCTGCCTTCCAGTTTATTTCTTCTAATTCTATATGCATCAAAAATATCTGGTTGATTATGCATAAAAATTATATGTTTGGATGTTTATAAACTGAGAGAACTCCCATTTTGTCAAATAGAACACTTTAAATATTGATATTTTGTATTAAAAAGCATGGTAAGTCAGGGTGTACCACAGACATAGCAGTATAGTACTTTGTATGTAACCTGTAGCATGCCCAAGAGCAGTTTGTGAAATTTCATTATATCCTGGCATTAAAACATAATTGCCAGGGCTATACAAATTATGGAGGAAATGCCTTATATGAAATGGGTACAAATGAAAGCCAAGCAAGTGTTGTTACAACATTTGATCAAATATTTTAACCTCACAGTTTCTTACTAGTGTTGATAAATAGTTGTGATAGATTTATAGTTTTAACAATGACATAGGTACATGTGCTGGCAATCTGTTATGTAATCAAATGACATGAAAATACAGAAGATCCAGTGAGGCAATTAAGCTGTGTAAAATAACAATGTGTACATGAGATGATCCTTGTTAGGATCACTGTTAGGATGATCCTTGTTAGGATCACGCTCAGTCCTGCATTTGTGAGGACCTAAGCTAACAGTCTTTGAGTGAGCAATTTGTTGGCTGCAGAAAACATTGTTTCAAGAAAAAGAGGAGGAAACCCCAAAGTGAGTTTGCTACAAAGTGTGACATAATACCTGACACCTTGGCTCTGCTAAGTGTAGACTTACTGTCTTTCACAGCTTTCAAAGGGAAAATCAAAGCCAGGATTATCTTTGTGTATGCTCGGACATGAAATGATTCTGTCTGAGGCACCTGTTAAGGAACATTCACTAGTGCCAGGGCAGATAGTGATACTGAGAATGGTAAGCTATTCAACTGCGAACATGCTAGATTCTCCTTTAACACAACTAAAGCTAGCATGAAAAAGAAATACAGACACACTGTTTTGTAATACCATCATTACTTAGTTGCTATACACCTTCTGTTAGCTAGCAGCATCAGTATTTATCAAAGACCTAATTGCATATTTCTACCAGTCAGACTTTCACGGTTTGGTAGCTTGCTAAATTTTTCCAGAAGCTTTCAGAAATTCTCTCGCAAATCCTATTATCTAACCTAAAACTAAGGTCATTACTTCAGAGAGGAGGAAAAGATCAAGTGAGTGTGTTTGATGTAACACTTCTGTGGCTTGTACTGCAAGCAGCACTAAAACCCCATGTGGAGATTTTGTCTGTTTGGTTCACCCCATAAGATGACCAGTTGATTTTTCTTCCTTATGCTGAATTTCATGCAGAGGAGTGAAAAATGCAGAGTTCACACATACTCTACAGCTATTACTATGGCACTAACAGGGTGGCATGTTTCAAATTGTCCTTACATCTGATCTTGATGATTAGAGGGCAGTGTATAGGTGAAGACTAAATGGATGGCTCATTTGCACTGCCAGCTGGCTCTGTAAGTTCTGCTTTGCTGTCAAACAAGGCTTGCTGTGCCACAGCCAGATCAATCTCTCTGGTGTTTCTGTGAAATCTGCGTGCTGCTCTGTGGAGTGGCCTGCTTGTGTTTGCAGTGAATTTGGCTGGAGGTTCATGTAACATATCCAGAAGAGCAGTGCTGAATTATCTGTTAGACTGATGTAGCTACAGCTTCCAATTCCAATGGTACCGAGTATGTCCTTTCACCTCTGTGCTTTCTTTGGAAAACAGGAGTTGTCTTTGGGTTTAGGTTGTGTGGTTTTTTTCTTTGCTGTTTCCACCAAAATACTTTACGTGGTGAATTGGCACTAACGATGTTAGTTTTTTAAACTCTTCTGTCTGCTCTTCTATATCATGTGTCTGGTAACTGTATTTCAATATCTGAAGTGCTGAGAATGTGTGAAAAAGATGTAGGGAAGGGAGCTTTGAGCTGATCACTGTTAAAGTGAAAAGCCTCAGTGTGGTGTGTGTGTCCAAGGGTGACAGTGTTGCCTTGCAGATGCATAAAATGAGAATAACACTAGACAAATTTTACTTGATAAAAATACAGAGAAAATTTAGAGGATTCTTATATAGAAGAGAGCTGTGTTAGCTCTTCAGCTTCAGGGTTAAGATGTTGGTTATGCAGTTGGTCTGCAGATAAGCTGCTGCAAAGCACTGTACACAATAGCTAGTTAAGTTCTGAATTTGGGACTGGTTTAGTGAAGAAAAAAGTTTATATGTATTCCCGTGGCTTTCACTTTGCTTTCCTTTTGCTGAAACCTGATGTGACAGAGAAACTGCTAGATGCTGGCAGATAATCCCTGGGTTTCAAACCAGCCAGACAGTAAACAACTCTATAATATTCAATGCAGCAGCTTCTCTAGAGCCCATCTGTTTCAAAATAACCCTGATTCTACTTACAAGGCGGAATGTGTTGTTGGAGTTTTTCCTCGTTCAGTGGCGGCCTGTGTGGCTCCAGGGCCATCTGCCCGGTGAACGAGCCATGTCCTCGGCCACCCACCTGCCCCCGCTGGGATGCACTGCAAGGGTCTCAGATCTCATTATTTAGTCACCTTCTTGCTGGCTAATGGAGTGTCATGTGCATGATTGAAAGTGTGAATTTACTATTGCAAGGTAATATGTGCCCTCTCTCCTTTTGTTTCATTTCTTGAAGGAGAGAAGCAGTGGCCCAGTTGCTGCTGTCATCTCAGGCATCCTTTACTAACACCTATGGATCTGCATGGATTATAAATTGCATTATTTAACTGTTAAATTGTTCCTTAAGCATCTGCCTCCAAATTGCTCAAAGCAAATCAGCATGTAATACTCTGTCTTCTTTTCACTACAACATGAGCTCTTTCAAAATGATGCTTCAAATGTGAAACTCCTCAGAAAATATAAGGTTAAG
This sequence comes from Antrostomus carolinensis, assembly GCF_000700745.2. Lineage (NCBI taxonomy): Eukaryota > Metazoa > Chordata > Aves > Caprimulgiformes > Caprimulgidae > Antrostomus > Antrostomus carolinensis. Next base: position 39,261 of record NW_010324826.1, on the reverse strand, counting down.
TCTAGATAGGATCAACTCGTTCCTCTTTGACATCTCTGCTGTTTCTGACATTTGTTTTTGTGACTATAATTTGTTTCTGATGGGTAGGGCACTTCTGGAGATTGACCATGTTGGTGGTTTGGTGTAGCATGAGCTGTGAATGTCCACAGAAGAAACTCCTGTTGTTTGTCCAGTAGATGAAGAATATGGAAGAATTAAAGAATTTTTTAAGTCTTAAATTTTGTGTTGTGATAATGCCTTATTTTTTTCAAATATATCATGCAATGGGTATAGAAACAGAAGCAAAATTTTTTAATATTCAAGTTTTCATCAATTTTGCCTTTTGACAAAATAAATGTGATTTAGTTGAAGAGTGAACAAGAATAATAATCCATTGCTTTTCTGACTGTCTATAAAAGTACTCAGAACTTAATTTAAAATAATATTTTACTTGCAGATGACCTGTTACAAGTAAGGTGAACTGTTCAGCATCAGTTCAGTGATGAAATGAAAGCTCAGGGTTTACTTCATAAATGTCTCAAATATGAATACAAAAAGCACATTGAAACATTTATTAAGTTTTCTTCTGCTATCATAAAGTCTCCAAGGAAGTTTTGGGCACTATCAGCTGTTGTAAGTAGTGCCCAGAATTGCATGAGAACAGAACTGAAATATATGTGTATTGCAGAGTTAAGTCTTGTTTGAGAGACTTGTATCCAGTAAGACAGTCTTAACTCCTTGTATTTATTGTTGGTTTTGTTATGTGCTGTCTGCTTGTGTAAAATTTAGAATATATTTTTATTGTTCTAAAACAGAAACATCATTCAATAAGATCTTTATAGGCAAGGAGTATCTGCGGTATCAGGATTTCAGGAATTGTAGAATTGAGGGAGTTTTTTGTTTGCAATCTGATAATTACAAAAATTAAAGCAGATAATAGAACTTAAGATACGAAACAGAAGTTTTTCTTAGGAATCAGAAGAACTAATATTGGGTGCAGACTTTTCAGTGAAAAGTCTCCAATATCCAGTAAGATATGGCTAGTAGTCTTATGTAAAAATATATTTTTCTTTCTTCCTTATCAGATTGGACAGTTGCATTTTTACAATGACTGTGTTGAACATGCCAATAATTTGATTCCAAAACTTGGACCCTGACTGGAACCAAGAGAGTATGACAAACTCTCTTATTTCTTGAGAAATTCCCCTGGTTAATGATCTTTTGACTTGAGAAAACTTCGCCTCAAGACTTCTCCTCCTCCTTGAGAAGACTTCTCCTCCTCCCTTTTATTTTCCTGTATCATTTAAATCTAAGCAAAAGGGTGAAAATTTGAGTAACAATCTGCAAATCCGTGTTGGGTTTTTTTAACTAGTAAAAATGGTCTCAGGGGTCAGCATCAACAAATTTTATGGTCAGCTTCCCAAAATGGTTGTTTTGGTTACTATAGAAGCATTTCCTCATGTCAGGCTTGATGTAGATCAGGCACTGAAGGAAGACCAGGACGGAAGGATGGGTGAACGTGCTCAGTGTCAGCACTGGCGGTCTGAGCTGATGAGCTGTGTGCGGCGCTGCTTTGCTGAGTGCAAAACTCTCTGTTTTCTCAACTGAGAGATGCTTGCTCTTTCATCGTGGGGGCAAAAAATGCTTAAAAGGGAAGACAGTGAGTGAGTTGCCTGCATTTCAGGCTGTGTGTCTGTGATTGATCCAATTTCTGATTTTGACACGCTGAGTAACCTTTGAGTGCGTTCCACATTATGCCTGTGGGGGTCTGTAGGTTCAGAGGAATGTGCTGTAATGCCTAACTACAGCAATTATTTGAGGCATGATAAGTATATTTACTTAGCATGTGGATGAAAATGTTTAAGGTCATTAAAGCTTTATCTGCATTACACTAATACAGCTTCAGTGAAAGCAGTTGCAATTACAGTGATTTTCCTGTTTTGGTGCAGAGCCCTGTGGTTTTACGCTGTAGCAACAAAAGAGCTGCACACAGAGCGCCAGGAAAGGTGTGGAGGGTCTCAGTCTTCCATAGTCACAAAACACAGCTACTTCACAATCAAATTAATTTTAAAATATGCAAGCAGTATGGTTTACTGCTTTGTCCTAACTTTTTTGTACTGTATCTTTTGGTTTTGTCTATCATCCAGTGTTATTGCAGTTTTTTAAAGACTTCAAATACAATCTTAAAATCCATTAGTCTTGAAGTTTTTTGCTGATGTGTTGAGAAGATTGTGTTCGTTTCTTGCAGAGAAATCCAGGTGTTGTTTCAGTAGTAGCAGTGGCCTCATTACCATTTCTGAACACTATGGCTTATAAATATTTTGGTTAGATAAGTGTTATTTCATTAATATTTTATTGTAATTAGAAGAAAAGTGATGGGGAACTATTTTGGGCAAAGAGATAATATAAATATATGCATACATGTATAAATACATGTATTTAAACCTTCACATCCATACAGCTTCACTCCTCACCATACTGTTTGATGTAAAATAATGTCTTTTCAGAACACATTCTCAGTCTTTTATTTTTGGTTCAACATATAAAGAAGCATTTTTCATCTTTTTTTATAAGATCTCTTATTTCTAGCGATTATTAAAGCATATTTATATTTAAAGTATTGAACATATTTTGAGGACTCTGCCAGTACTCAACTGTATAAATGATATCTGATTTCTTAAATAAAAACTAACCAAGGATGCTATATAGAAAAATATTTTTTAATGAGAAAATTTAATATTTGACAATGTCAGTACAGAATTCCTAAAGAATGTAAATGTTTTCTTAATTATGATGCAGTTTTGACTCCGTATGATGCAGCCATTTGTACAATCAGGGTCTTGACTATATTACTCTTTGTATATCAAAATTCATATATTTCAACTATTGTTTATATTTAAAGTATGCCCATCAAAAGTCAAATCATAAAGAAAATTCTAGGCATTTTAATTAGCCTTGTGTTAATATATAAATAATACTGTGAAAATCCCTTTCTTCTGTGTATTCCCCCAGATATTACATACCATTAAAAAAAAATTGTCACAATGACTTTCTTATAAATTTTCTTGTCACGACAACATAAACATCATTGAGAATCTTGTAATGAATTCATGTTGTTTAACAATTTTGTTACTCATAGATTATAAGATATTAATACATATAGATAAATTAATTTGTATTCCAGTATGTGTCTACAGTTCACAAATGCTGACTTTAAAAGATTTTTTTAATTTCTAAATGAATGTTCATTGGGTTACAAAGTCTTGTGTAAGCCAGTGGTTTTTCTCACCTTCTGGTCAATAGGACACAGTAAAACAACTACGTGTTTTTCCTTTTCAAGCCAACTTTCTTGTATGTATAAGAAAGAAAATAAAATGATGGGAAATGAATGTAGTAAATGAACATTCAATTCAGCTTAATTTTTTTTTTTTAAGGAAAGCTTTCTGCCCATGCTGCAGATGATATTAACTGATTGGGGTTTTTCAGACAAGGAGATTGCTCTTGGATTTAAAAAATAAAATAAAATTGCAGTGCTTCTCAATTAATGTAACCTGTGCCAAGCTCAACTTCCAATACTTGTTAGCTCTCTGTAATATTTTTAACAGTATTTGTTAAGTGATGTAGCATTTTCAGAGGCAGAGTAACAGCATAAATATTTTTTCAAACTTGTCTCTAGCAATTTGAGACTTAGGGACAAGCTGAAGATAAAATACTAGAATAGAATATACATTAAATTCATTTCCTATATATTAATATGAATTTGAAAAATCTTTTTAAACAGTGCATCTCATTTTATAAACATTTGTGCTAATTTTGCTGCCTGTCAGAATTTGAGCAGCTATAGTTATCTCTGGAAGGATTTTCTAAAATTTAAAAAAACCTAAATTTAATTTTTCTAAATTTAAAAACCCTGAATGTTACGAAGGCTGTTGTGTTATCTTTACAGTGAAGGTGCTTCTCCTTAACGTGGTGAGGATGCCCAGAAAGTGGGTTCTCGTTTGTGTTTCCCACAGCCCCTCAGTGAGGTCGTGTGTGACCACCACTTTTTAGTTGTTTCTTTGCTCAGTGACTGAATGTGAATTCTGAAGAGTTGCTGGAATAGCCTGTTCTTGTCTTCTCCTGGGGTGCCAGGGCAGAGGACCTTTGCTCTTGGTGTGCTATTTCTGCTCAGATTAATTTGCTTACAGTTCTCTCTAGCTGAGCTGCCACTTGTAGTTTATTTCTGAAATTGCTCACTGCCAGCTAAGGATGGGCGTTGTATGTGCATCTGGTACGGGTCAGCACATGTTGGACTCGATACTAAAAGCAAAACCAAAAGCTTATTTTGCCAGAAGTAACTACTTAAGACATTTAAATAGTTTAACAATCTGGGATTGTGAAAAATGTGAACTCCCGGGTTAATACTTGTTAGATGTTTGGGTGTTCTTTTGATTGTGGGGGGGGGTTTGTTTGTTTGTTTGTTATTTATTTTGTGTTTGTGTGTTTTTTCTTTCTCATTTCAGTTGCTGGAAGTTGTGATTGCCCTGAAACCATCAGAATTGGAAACATTCAACTGCCTGTTTCCTTTGTGTTGTGATGGATTACAGGATATGTGTGCATTTTTCTCATATTACGGAACAAAATAACAGTTGTTTTTCATTATGTCTTGTAGATTTTAGTGGAGCAACATATAATAATGAGCGGCGACCCTACGGGTTTTGGTTTCCACCTGAGCAGCATTCAGAAGAGGAAATAAGAAGGCAAAGGCTTCGTAGGTTTGAGAGACGATGAAAGTGGCAGGTGTTGATGTAAAGTGCTATTCAGAGTTACCAAAATATTTGCAGATTTATTTGTAATCTGCAGATTCGTTTGTAATATCTTTCCAATATTTTTACTATAGTTGGAAAACTGCAGAAGACTTTGAGTTCAAGCTCAAAATTGGAACTCGGATAAAAATTCTGAGATAGGAATCAATCTGATCTTTGTCAGTCTCCATCTTAATGCACCTTAAATATGGAAGAAGACTGGTTTTACCAAACTCTTTTTTCTTAAGTTCTTTTGTGTAGCTTCAAGAATTCCTTGGCTTTTTGACTGCTGTTATTCTCAGACAAGAGGTTTTCTTAATCCATCACATATGAAAAACATTACTTTTTTTAATACAATTGTCAAACTATGCAATTTTTTTCTTACAAACTTGTCCCTCTTTTGATGACCAACTGTTTTTGGGATTGGCATGTGAAATGTCACGTGACAAGATTGCTTTGATGACAGGAGCTAGATGATACGAGTCTAGGCTTAAACTTTTCAGCAGTCTTTTAAACTGTTTGAAAATAGTTGCAGCTATCCTTACCCTCAGGAGTTATTTAATACAACCTTTAGTATTGCAGTCTTCCTTAAAACATGACATTTTGTCTGCAGCTTGTATGTGATAAAAATGAGTTGTAACTACTTATTACTTCCTAAAACCTTTCTTAATATTTGTTTTAAATAAAATGCTTCCCTTTACGGGTTGAAATAATTTCTTAGGAGTTTTATGGAAAGGGTGGTGGATATGCCCTACAAAGAATGTATTTATTTAGTAATGTATAGTTTTTTCAAAGCATCTTATTTCCCTTTTTAAGGAAACTTTGAAATTGTATCATGTATATACTGTTCATGCAGCTTTAGAAATTCTGCTGTTTCTCTGTATGTATCTCATTTGATGTCCAGTAGCAGCAGTAAGAGTTTGCAGACTTGTGGAGATCTTGCCTAAATACTGTCTGCCTTGAATTCTTCATTTTCTACCCAATTCTAGAGTAGTTGACAGGAGACCAGCGAGCTCAGTTGCCACTTTGGACAGACACTCCACTCGCTGCTTGCCACACAGTGGCTGTCCTGCTTGTGGCACATCTGCCTACTCAGTAATGTTTACTAAGGAACCCGAGGTGTTTTGTTCTAGTATCACTCAAAAATTACTTTTTGCCCAAGCTTTTTTCCTCATAATAGAAGAAATTCTTCTGAAACTGGGGACACTCCTCTGTAACTATTTTCAGACCTGAAGAGGTGTGATTGCACAAGATAACTTGATTATCAATTTTTGTCACAGAACTGTTGGAATCTTTTGAGCACTAATTCAGTAGAGTGTTAGGATGAGCAATTTAATGGCTTCTTTTCAAATACATGTGATCACCAATCTTGTGCTTTATGAAGTCTGCTTCTCTATGGAGTTATAGTTTGAATGTGAAAATACAGAGCTCTATTTTTCATACAGAAAAAACCCTGAAACTAATTTTTTTTACCATGTTCTTTAAATAAAGGGTACACCTTCTGGTTGTAACTAAGCTTTTGTTTGCTGAAAAATGCACAAGCTGTTCTTTCTCTCCTGTGTCATTCTCACTTTCACCATCCTTCTTACACTTGTTGCTGATTTTTAAGCCGAGAAGCAGCACAGTATTGTGCCAGATGCGTGGCTGAAGGTTCTGAGAGCCAAAAGACATGACTGCAATGTGACTTTGGATGTACTCATTTAGGTAGTTGTAAGAACACTCTTAGTATTACGAAGTGTTTTCTGGCAGATTCTAAGATGCTTAGTACATAAGGAATGGTAATTTTTGTTGTGTTCTTGGCCTTGGTTATTTTTCTACGTATGCAGTAGCCATAGAATAAAATAGCAGATACTCTTGGCTAACTTTTCTTTGCTCAATAAAAATAGATATCAAAAAACTGCATAAAGTTTGTGTATTTTTCTCAGTGGGTAATAATTACATGTAAATGAGGAGGAAGTAGCACTGGTTCCTCAGACTAATCTTTTCACGTTCTGGTCAGAAGCTTCAGTGTAACTTACTGTGTCTGTTAAACTCTGTTACTTTAATTATTTAAAACCACTGGATTAGCCACTAGTCAGTTGAAAAAATATACTTAAGTAAAATGGAAAACACAATTACAATTTTAAAAGCACTTGTTTTTGTAAAGTGAGTTTAGAAATACTTGCTATTAAATATTCATAAAAATTCTCAGTACTAATAATTGTTCAGCTGTTTTGACTTTTTGTATACAAAAAACTGAAATAAATATTTTTTTACTTTTAAAACTGTTTGGTTTTCATTATAGTAAATAATAACAGCTGCCGCGATATTGTTAGAAAGGAAGACTTGTGATACCGAGGGGGCAGATTGATTATGTTGGGACTAATTTTGTTTCGTTTGAATTTAGTGGAAGTTTTGGGATTGGATTATTGGAAAGTTCCAGTACTTGGAGTATTTTGGAAAGTTTATTAACAGAATGATTCTTTGGTAGGCTTTTTACCATTAAAAAACCCCATCAGTTTAGGTTTCAGAGCACTGATGATGGTAGAGGTAAGCTGCAGATGAATTCCTCACATATGCTCTGTTGCATTTCATCTCTTCAGGGACAAAAATTAAGGGCAGCCTACACAGATGACTATTCCACGTTGCATGTTCTCTGTCACTGTTTAGTGCCTGACTAACTCTGCATAAAGCAAGGATTCCTTAAGAAAAAGTAGTTTTGTATAAAATATTTTAGCATCTGAAGTTTGCTTGCTTCCTTGCAGGAGCTGTGATTTCTTGTGAATTTTTCATACTTCCTCTGAACTCTGTGATCAGGTACCATATAAGAAATTCCACCCCTTAATCCTAATCAGCAGACTTGTTAACAGGCACATTCTTGAAATTTAATGGTTGAATAACCTAACATATTACTGCTAATAAAAAGGGGTTTCTCGCAGTCCAGAATTGAGATGCGCTGAAAGAACAGTGTGTTTAACTTTTAAAATTCTTTTCCCTCTTCTGTTTTGTCCTTAAGCCACAGGCACAATATATGTTCTTGTGTACGTGTGTTTTTTCTTGGCAATACCACTCCTCCTAAGGAGGAAAAGTTGCCCTTTAACATACTGCGAAAACAGTATTCATACGTGTCCCACCTCAGCAGGAGAGACTGCGCTAGGTGAGTGTAGGTGGAAACAGTGTTCTCAATACAGGCTGTAAATGAGACCAAAATCTGTCCTGCCCCCATTAAACTGACACCTTGGTGCTAGGGAGGAGTGGGGGGGATGGAGAGCATGTGGATTCTGCTGTACCAGCCTCCTCTCAGAGAAGTCCTTCTGCCTGAAGCTTCCTTTACCATGGTTATCTTTCAAACAAGGTTTGCTTGCTTGTTTGGTGAAAATAAACACCAGAATTTTCATGGTCCATTTTTTTAAAAAAAGTTTGACTAATGCCACTTTGTTTATTTTCATATTCACCTTAAAATCACTTCAACAACTGCACTGGTATAAAGGGGGTAGTAGGAGCCAGTGAAGGGACTGGCCACGTTAGAAAAGTTTTGCCTTTGAGTTTTTTGGTTTGGTTTTGTTTGAAAGTGAAAGAGAAAATGTAACTCTCTTATTATAAGATATAATTTGCTCATACCGCATATATGCAGCTGAGGAAAAAAGAACCTAAATACTGGTTCATTAAATTAGTGAGATGTATGTAAAAGTCCATGAAATGATGTGTCTGGGGAGAGAAGGAAATTCTTTATTAAAACAGGTCATTGTAGGAGACTATTTTGATTGAGCTGAAGCAAGTCCTGGTTTTGATAGCTCTTACGCTAAAAAAAGCAGAAAAGAGGAAAGAGAACATACCTGATACAGGTATTTTACTGATAAAGTCTTTGTATCAACAGCCCTTATGGCAGACATCTTAGTTTTTATTTTTATCGTATATGTTAAGAAGCTTAAATTGCAGATGACAGAGCAAAGCAGCTGTGAGCACTGTTAGTCCAAGTCAGTTATCCCGACCAAGGGAAAATCTGCCTTTTCTCCATGTCATAATTACATGATTGGAAATGCCCCTGGGACAAAAGTAACTTTATTTTGTTACCCATAGACGCTAAGCATCTATACTGTGAAATGCCAGAAGAAAGGACTGTTGAACCTTTAAACCTCCTGCTTGTATCTAGACCATGTAACTTAAGAGGTGTACAATGTCTGAAAATTGCACAACAAATCTGAGTGAAACTTGAATGAACGGGTTGAAAAACAGTTTAGGTGCAGCTGCCTGTTCTGTTGATGTGATGGGAATGGGTGTTGCAGTTCATTTTCATTTCTGAGACTGGGGAATGGTAACAGTTTTTCTTAAGCACTGAATGATCCAGGATGAATCACACTTCACGACAGCAGCTGGCTAACAGGTACTCATGCTGTGCCAGAGCAGGTACTCCCTCAAAAGGACTGCAGCCTGTGGAGGACCAATGCCAGAGCACAGGAAAAGAGCCAGAAGGAAGGTGCAGCACAGAGAAAGTGCTTTGTACCTGGAACCCACCCCCTCACCCCCAGCTTCACGCTACCTCTTGCCTCACTGAAGGGACTGAGAGTAACCTGCAGCAGTAACATGGGGGTGGAGAGGAGTCTGGAGTGAGGTTGAGCCTGGGAAAGTGGGAGAAAAGGTGTTTTAGAGTTTGTCAACTTGTTTCCCAAACCCTGAATGGGTAATTAGATATTTATGCTAATTGGCAATCAATTAAGTTAAATCCCCTGAACTGAGTCTGTTTAGCCCACAAGGGTACTTGGTAAGTAATCTCCTGGTCTATATTTCAACTTGTATTTCCTGAGTCTTTTGCCTCCAGTTTTCTCTCCTGTCCTGCCTGGGGCGAGGGAAGCAGCTGGGTGGGTGGCTGGCTGCCAGGCAGGGCCAGCTCACCACAGGGCTTCAGCAGCTCCCAGACACGCGATGCTGCTGGTACGACAGCACGGGACGAGCAGGGGACTTGGAGCAGCAGGTCTGGCCCGTGGCAGGTGCACCCCTCTAGCAGTAAGTTGCAAGTTTCAGTCTGCTTGCAGGCCTCGGAGCTTAAGCATCCTTTCTGCTATCTCATGCTGATACATGTTTTTAGCATGTGAATTGTGGACTTCAAATCCAGAAATCCTTTGGTACACAAATTAATTTAAAGTACACTTTAAAACCCCCCATTTTTTACAATACAGCACCATTGTGATAAAATGAACGATACCCAGTTTTCCTTTAGTCTCTCCCTTTTGACACATTCTGTATACAGCAAAAGATGACATTCAGTTCAAAAGACATTTTCAGTATTAGGCCTGTACATCTCTTTCCTTTTCTTATGAAAAACAGCAAATGTAGCAAAAAACCAGCCGCATTTCTTAACAGCAGATCAGGACTCAGGCTATGCAGCATTTTTCTTCCTGCTGCTCTCTTCCAGGGATCCTGATACAGAGGGATGTGAAGGAGAGAGAATAATGACAACTGCCCTGAGGATTTGCTGCGAGTTAAAGCTTCCCTGCTTCTGAGGCACACAGGTGCCGTGCTCTGCTGGGGTGGTGGGTGAGCAAGTCGCCTCACTGTATATCACGGGTTCTGAATTTAATTCCAGGGCAGTTCACCCCAAATGGCTCTAATGCTGATGATCTCTGAGCACAGCCAGCATAACTTCCTGGGCTGCTATTAATAGTCTGCCTGCTGTTGGCATAAAATTCACCTCTTTACTGGCCTGCACAAGATCCAAATCTCTTGAATGTTAATAGTAAAGGTAATTTGGACTATAAGGACTAGCACAGGGCCATTGCCTTTAGCAGTATTTTTACTCATGAACAGTCTCAACTATTCCTTTTCACACCTAATTTCATAATTAGGTCCCCTATGAATAATTTACCAATTATTTTTCTGCTTATAGTCACTGGACAAATGGTTGCAGAATTAAAGCATATGCTGCTTTATACTTTGGTCTGTCTTACTTGCTTTGTAATATTAAGCAGTTTATCTGCATTTTCATTTTAAATTAGTACAATATTTCTGACAAATGCCTTACAGAGTCATCTAAGCATGAAACGGGAACTTACACACCTGTTAAATATTTAACCTATCTGCAGTACCTTAAAAACACATCTCTGGTATATTATGTTCTTATAAAACATAGTAACGTGTAACTGGCACAGGTGCAAAAGCTCTACATCAAAATAACAGAAAAACACAACTGGTTTACATGATGTTTTTAAATCAAAGAGCAAGATGGTAAAATGCCAGGAAATGCCTCATTTAGATTATTGGCTCTTTTTCTTGTTGATTCAGATGTTCTTAAGAATTTTCTGTGTACTTGTTCAAGTTAGGTGAACACAGATCCAATTCCAAAATCCCATGTCATTCCATCTTAGTTGTCTTCAACTTGTCTTATTACAACAAAGCTTCCACTACCATAGCAGGTAAGGTTTTCTCTAAGCACAGTTAGTACTAAAAGCCCCACTGTAAATACTTTCAGCAAAGTGACTGCCCTTCTCCAGAGAGCTTCTGACCTGAAAAGAGGCTGCAAGTGAGTAACGAAGGAGCTGGTGAGTACTGCCAGGAAAAGCTCATATATGAGACCTTAATGTGGAATTACCTGAATGCACTGAGGAAAGGAGAAATCACCAGAGGAAGTGGGGTATTTGTCTGCTCCTGTGAACAGCTGAAGCTACCTACCCCACTGTGGTTTCAGCTGTGGCCTTTTTGGAAATACAGTTTGCACACCTTAAAGGTAGGTGACTAAGGCACGGTGCTCCTCTGCTTGTGCTTTCTTCTCACAGGCGTAAGCTCTGAAGCTACTCAGCACCTTGGAGAGTCACGATGATGCTTTTTACTTCAAACTGGAAAGCTGGTCTCTCCTGCGTGTGGGATGCTGTCTGAAGCAGGAAAGAATTAAATTCTTTCATAGATTTCAATGGCAGGGATTAGTGCCTCCCCAAAAGACTTGTGCAGTGCCAGATCTGAAGCATGCAGCTGGGATTGCTGAAGAATGAACTGGGAGGTCTGCCCTGTCCCAGGGGGCCACTAGGACCAAAAGGGAAATGTTCCCCAAGATAGGCAGGGACTGGGATGTGCCCCAAGGGGGCTGTTGACCCTTTCCCAGGTGAAAGAGCAGGAGAGTTAGTTGACCATCATGTAAGCGCAGTAGATTAGAGCAGTTTGGCTGGTGTTGTCAGAAGGAAGTTGCAGAATCTGGTGTATTTACACTTGAATGGACTTTCCCTCACTATTTTGTTTTCTTCTGGCTGAGACTGGAATGTCTGTCTTTCCTGCTCTTTGAGTTTGTGTATTCAACTTTTAAATTGGCTGATCAGCCTGTTGTACTCGTGATGGCTTCCGAGGGAGTGGTCTTTGAACTAGGACTCTTGGACGTGGATCTTGGTTTCCTTGAAAATCCCTTTGCTGGGTACACCTCTCTTAGTGAACACAAACTGAAATGAAAAGTGCTGGAAAAAACCATTTTATTCCATTCTAGTAAAATATAACTTATTTAAGTGGTAAAAGGAGCATTTGTGGCCCTTCTGCACACAACTAATTCTCCATTTGCAATCTGTGTTTTCAGTAGTTTCACCATGACTCAAACATGCATTTAATAGTTCCGGTTTTATCGCTGAATGGAGGTATAAATATGTTTTAACTTTTTCAAAAAGTGGTTAGTGCTTTAGCTTATAAACATTATAACAATCAATGCTTTAAAAAAGAAAAAACATCTCTAGAGCTATGATTCCATAAGGACTTTAAAAGTAATGGTTCTTTTTTTGGTGGTGTGTTTACAAAAAAAAAGAAAAAAAAGAACAATATTTATTAGCTTCAAGCTTAGGCAATTGTCCTAACACTTCTTAAATTCTTCACTCAGATAAGTTCACCCATTTTATCACCATGCTATTTATTTTAATTAATATTAGAAACTGCTTTGTTTCTACAGCTACTTGGATTGGAGCTTAATAATTTAATTTAACTGCACTTAGAAATTAATTGTGAATATAAATATAGCCTTTTAAGGATTCATTATCTCAGCTGATTTTATTTTCTTACATAATCTGCTGTTAAACGGATTTGCAATTTTTTTTTTGCTTATGAAAGCCCAATTCACAATTCTTTCATAGTCTGGTTCAGTACTGCAATGGTAAAAGACTTTGATCTTTGTTTTTATTATGAGATTTTTTTAACAATTACATTTTTCCCTTCCCTCAGAAACAGCATGTGCAAGTTTCTTTAGCTTGGGAAATTCAGCTATAGGGCTTTAAGACATTTGTACATCTGTATCTGCAAGGATAAATATTTATAATATGCCATATAAACGCACGCACTCTTCCTGTTGTAAATGCCATTTCTATCAGGAAATCCATTGTTTTGCACACCAAGTGTGGTTTCCTTGGTATTCCCACCTTGATTCCACCCTCCAAGCTCACCTTGTTACCTGTATACTATGGCAGTGGACTCCAGTGTGACAGAGTTTAATTTTTTTGAATTAAGTCATTTACACTAGCTTTGACTGCCTGTAGATAGATGAGAGTACATGGGTGGATGAGGCTCAGCAGGTCTTTCATCTTTCAGTCTTGTATATCCATTCAAACAAAAAGAACAGTGCTGCACACTTTCAAATGTATTCAAATATTAAATACCGTCTAAACCTTTAGCATGTTGTTCATCCTTAGGCAAGTCTCACTCTAGCTGTTCATTTTTGTTTCACTGCTTAGCCATGCTTCAGGCATACCTGGCATCTACTGATTTTTTTCCTCTGCTCTTGTCCTTCTTTGAGAGTTCCTGACAGGGGGGCTGATGCAAACTGCAGTTCAGGCATCACTGTTGTTAGCCAGAAACTGTATTCATTAGCAAAAAACTGACATGTTCCCCGCTGACCCTGGCATTCAATGAATGGTGCTGATCTGAAGTCCTCCAGGCAGCTTCCAGGTGACATAAGAGACTGTCCCCCACCCTGATCACCAGATCCAGTGTGCTGGAAAGAACAATGAAAGAACTTGATAACTGTGCATAAAAAATAGATAAATCGTGTTCATCTGTCTTTTTCTGATTTTGTTTGCTTTTAACTGTACAATTTTTGGTGATCTTAAGTTGGAGGGAAAGCTTCCTTCCCTGGAGAAAATCTTAGTTTGATCTGTAACAAGTTAATCTCAAAAGTCTAGAGCTAGGTCACTTATTTTTCTGGTATTTTATCAAACTGCCAAAAACAGAAATCCAGGTGGATTCTGAATGATGCTGTTATCTAAACTGCTGCAAATGTAAAAAGACCTGTAGCTCTAATTCTGGAAAGTGTGTCTTTGTACATGAAAATCCCAATGTTTACTAAAGACAAGCAAGCAAAATCTTTGTAATTTTAAGAACTGAGTAGCTTAAGGCTATGACTTTAGTGTAGATATAGCTACAGCCAGGTTCTGCAGTTCGGAACTAACCCTTGTCTTGTTTCTTTTGTGAATTTTCATTTTTAATGTTTGCTAGACATTGAATAGTTTACTTTTCAGAGCTAAAAAACTTTGAACCTTTAGAACACAAAAGCTGTATGAAAGAAACTTACAGAAATGATCATGTGCCCAGTCTCTTACCATCAAAAATGAATACCCTATCCAAAGACTTCTCCAGTTCACTGGGCAGGGAGGGATTGACTGATCTTGGCTGTGAACTGCGACCGCTGGAGCTGGGGCCTCACATACAGCACATCTGCTTATATATGGTTGTATTTCTTCTTCAGAGAGTGGCGTCATCGGTAAAGGAGCAGCACTTGACAGCCAGTAAGACTTATCATTTCGACTGGCATAGTAACAAACTTGGTTGATATTACAGTAAGCAAAGGGCATTGTATTAAACATAGGAAGACAAGATCCTGCCAGGCCTGAAAATAATAACAAAAGATGACAATTACTCCACTTCTTTCTAGGTAAGTTGCAAATAATATTCTGGCCAATGTTGCTGTACAACAGCATGCAACTATACATTGTAACAGGGGTTATGTAATTCACAGATCTTAAATCTCCCAGGCTCTTTACCAAAATTGAAAACAAACTTTTTTTTAACAATACACATATTCCTTTGAACAATAATATTTAATTGTATGATAATCCAGTATTCAAACAGGCTCTAGTTTGTCACCATGGGAAACAGTTATGATAACAGATATCTTAGCTGTGCCAATGCTGAAAAATAAATTAGTTAAGAGGTGGCAGCTGGTTTAAAAGGAGATTAGCTATTTACAAACTCATTAGGAGCAGTGAGAAACCAAATGCCAATGCTGATAAATAGAAAATTTTGTAAAGTACGGCAAGCCATTCATTAAGCTGAAATATCAGCAGCTGTTCTATTGCCTTCCAGAAACATTTCACAGCCTCTAAGTGAAATAAAAGGATTGGGGGATTTTGCAGAGCCAATCCTGCAAATTTCTCATCAGGCAGACATCAGGAGGAATTTAGAAGTGACTAATGCATATTTCAGAGGTGAAGTTCTTCTCCCAGAACTGAATTCAGAACAGTTTCATGATGACCTGTTTAGTTAACAATGATCATCAGTGCATATGTGTTCTGCCTTGAACTTTGTGCATGAGGTATTATTTCTGTAATGCCCCAAAACTCTAATACCTTCTTTAAGGACATGTGACATTTCTATACAGAAGCCAGTTTTGTTTATCACTGATAATATTCCATTCCAGTAACAGTAAAGGACCTGGAGTAGTCTGAGCAAGGAAAATGTCTGCAAAAAGAACCCACCAGTCACAGGAAACAAGGACTTGACTTTCTTTGAATCTTATTTTTACTGCTGTAATAAGGCATTCTGTTACCAACTGGCTCTCCTGGTGAATGCCACATAGTGAAAACATTTCAAAACAACACTGCTGTACTAAAAATATCTTCTTTTTATTACTCTTTTAAACACTTCTTTGTTTGTCAAGCTTATTAGGTCCTTGATCTTTTCACCTAGGAGACTTTGCTGCCTCTTGTATAATAAGACAACAAAGAATTTAGGAAATTTCTTCTGTGCAAGTTGCAGCAAATCAGTTTCTCAGGCTGCAAGTCAAGAAGCTGATTTAGACACCTAATTTAGTTAGAACTGTAGAAGACACAGAAGAAATGACCCAAGACACCAAAAGGAGCTATCTTTGTGAGAAATTTGGCTGTCTTTTCAAAAAAATACTAGATTTTGACTCTTAAAAGCACACAGTTCTGCTGTACACGATGCATAAATTTATTTTTAAAGCTTATTTATACTACCCAACTGTAGCCATCTAACTCAACCAGCTCTTTTTGCCAAGCTGCCTCTAGAGTAAAAAGGAGCAGGTCCTCTAGGCAGTTATTTCAGAGTGGCCAAATGAGACTCCTGATCTAGGAAAATCTCTCAAAGACAGCCCAAAATGACTAGCTAGGATAAGTGAAATAAACCACTCATCGCTCCAACTTCTATTCAAAATTACTTGGAAGTAGAAATACTTTTTTCACTCAACTCCACAGCAGCCGAAAGCCATTTTAAATGAGTCATAGGGCAGCATAACCAAGTTCATTATGATCAGTGTAAATTAGTTTTGAGTCTGTAGAAAATAAGTAATTGATGATTCTGCAGTGTGCTCCATTCAACTTGTCTTTTATTCTACAGATCACACCATATTTGACCTAAACTAGAGAGCAATTACGTAATACAGTACATACCAAGATCTTGATTATGAGCTTTCTCTTGTCCTTCCAGGTACAGCAGACTATAGCCAGTC
>NW_010324826.1:0-22788 GCF_000700745.2 Antrostomus carolinensis | reverse complement strand
GGTTCTCTGTCTGACTGACTGTGAAGGACGAGCAAGAATCCACTCGGAGATCTAATATGGGGGCCTGGTGGTCCAGGGATACCAGTCTGGCCAGGTGGGCCTTATACATAGGAGAAAAGGTAAAATAAATTTACTTGTATGAACACACAGCTAGTGTGAACTGTTATCTTTTAGTATATTTAAGTGTTCAGTAAGAGGTTCCTGACTGAATAATACAACTTCATAGGTTGTTGTACAACACCAGCAGACTCATGTTATCCTTCTGATGGGAGAGAAATGAGCTAGATGGCCACTGAATGCTCGATAGTTGGCTTTTCTCTTGTGGCTGTCCTGTGTCGTATGGATTAAGAAACAAACTGAGGTGAGCAGTGATTTCAGACTTTCTCACTAGGATGACTTGTCTGGACTGAATTTGAATCCCTGCAGTAACAGCCAATGCCTCACATAGGCTGTTAACACCTTTCCTCACATAGATATTCAACCACTAATTTATTGCACAACAGTCACAGTTAAAATACAATTTTAATTACCCACAGACAGTTGCACCATTAGCCCTGACTCAGAAATGCATACCTATTGATATATGGTATGTAAGCATGTGTGCTTAATTGCCTTTCTGGTTAATAATGGATGCTGAAATCAATTTTCCTCTGATAGGTCTTTTTATGTGTTATGAAATCATTCACAATTGTCACTATCACTGCTTGAACTGAGAGGGGGAAAGAAGAGTCACGGTATCTCAGGCTAGAGGTGGATGTATCCATGTGTGAACTGAGGGAGTAGAGAGAAAACTTAGTCTATACCTCACCTCACACATCTCTCCCCAGAAAGCCATGTTCAGTTCTTACCTTGTGGCCCAGTGTATCCTTGCTCTCCTATACTCCCTTGGTCACCTGGTGGTCCAGGTGGCCCAGGTAAGCCATCTTGACCTGGCAGGCCACATGACCCTTCTTCACCTTTTCTTCCTAGACAGATACAAAGTATGCACTTTCCTTTCACATGGCTACATCTAAAGGTTATACATTGTCCAAACATACACAGCATGCAAAGGACCAGTCAGCAGAACAGACATCACCAAGAAATGATGCTTCAGGATAGAGAGGAGCAAGACTGCTTTCTGCTGGGAATTCTCTTTACACCTTACTCTCTTTGTGACCACGGCAGTAGCTCAGAGGTAAGACTTTAGTGTCCTCTCTACAAAACCTGTGTGGTTTAAAGTTGAAATCAAACCACTAACAAACATTATCATGGCAAGCCTCTTGCAGAATTGCTATCAGTGTCTGTACTGTGTAATGAGTTATAACCCATCCTACATCAGGCTGTCATCTTTTAGGAACCAATTCAGCAAAGTCTTTAAACATGTACTGAACTTTCTGTGAGGTAATGCATGTACTAGAGTACTTACAGAACAGGGGGGACTCCAGAATTGGACTGCATCCAGTGGGGAACAGGAAAGACGTTTTAGGTTCCTGATGGCCTCACCTTTTTATATTTCTCATATGTACGTGCATTTTTATACATGAGCAGATAATGAGGAGTGGCCATGACAGTAGAAGACAGGACTCATATACGCAGCACGGATAGTGATGGTCCTGCTCACTGGCTACTTTAAACAGAATCTGAATTGAATGAATTTACACTTGTCAGGTATTACTGCACTCAGCAGTGTGTTTTCTCTTTTAGTAATAAGCAGTTTTCAGAGTCTTTCTCTAGCACCACAGTTGTTTCTCATTAATGATGCCTGTTTTATTCCTTGCAAATTTTGCTACTTAACCTGCAGACTGAGTAATCCAAGGTTGTCTCCCAACATTCAAAATTTCCCAATGCTACTTTTTACTAGATTCATTTAAAAAAATCTAAGCCAGTCAAAACAATTTAATAGCTTTTCAATGTTGGTTGCATAGTTATTTTGCTAGAGCTGAAGTACACCAAAGTTTTAGTAATACACATTGCTTTTGCCAGTAAAATCTCCAGTTTGCCTTCCAAGCCAGGAGAAAACTGGAATTCTGTTGACTTTCTGAAAGGAAGTCTTTCTTTCATAAAACCAGTACCAGTATGTATCAGAGTATTGTCTGGCTTTACAGAAACTGTTTTAATCCTGTATATAACGGAAACACAGCAGAAACACCTTTTAGCTGACAAATCAATATAGATACATAAAAGTAGATCATCTCCTGAAAACTGCCTTGTGTTCACTTTCATGAGGGGGATGACTACTGCAGGGAATCTCCTGGGAGAAAATCACAGA
Organism: Antrostomus carolinensis; assembly: GCF_000700745.2. NCBI lineage: Eukaryota > Metazoa > Chordata > Aves > Caprimulgiformes > Caprimulgidae > Antrostomus > Antrostomus carolinensis. The sequence goes on along the minus strand of NW_010324826.1, from coordinate 20,540 downwards.
TTTTTTTTTTTTTTTTTTTATCCTCTGGAGATATGGGATGTCCAGGGCAGCCACCACAACAGACTTTGGTCTCCCAACTAGGAGATCTTTAAAACCACATGAGGTATTCCACTTTCTAAACTGAAGACACCACATTTAGACACAGCCTAAACTGAAGATAAAACATAGACATGCTTTGCTATATTTCTATGAAGATGGCCACTCTGTTGGAATCATCAGTACCAGCATGACCCTTATTTTCTTTTTATCTATCAGAAGAATGTTTTGGTCTTTCATCACTTCTTCATAAGATCTCTTTAGCCTTTTGTTGGTTTTTTTTTGCTAACTTTTTCATGTTCTAACAGATAAAAAATGTTATTGTAGCTGCCTCTCTGACTTCAGTGTCCTTTTAGGACTTGGATTAGCAGAGCTTTGTGATTCATTATTTTTAACACCCTCCAAATATAACCTGTCTAAACCATAGGAGTGGTTTGAGGCATTGCTTTTTCATTTGTTGGTAAACAAAAAATAGTTTGAAGAATTATTTTCTCAATAGTGTTTTTGTGCTCCCTGGCCTAGGAAAAGGGAATGCAGTGCAGGCAAGCTCAAATAGCCTGGTTCAGCTATATGGATCCATCATCCTCATCATTAACCAGCTCATTACATGTTTCTGGAGAGTGTTGATAAGCATTTAAGGGGAAGAGACAGGGTAAAACATAGAGAAATAACATTGACACTCTGACCCTTTTCCCCTTTTGTATTTGTTGTCTAAATGCCTAAAATAGACATCCAAGCTTGCAAAACACAAGCTTACCTTGGGGTCCAGGGTGGCCTATTGGCCCTGGTAATCCTGCAGAGCCATCATGTCCCCTTTGCCCTGCTTCCCCAGGAGGCCCAGGGATTGCAGGGCATGAATCATCTGTTTTTCCTGGTTCACCAGGGTCACCTGGAATGTGTAATAGCAAAGTAAATTAGACAGAAGATTGGTTAATAGCTCTCGTGAAAAATCAACATAACTGTTAGCTGGTTTTGGTATTCATATGCATACTTCAAGTATTTGAAAATCTTGAATTATTGAGTCTCAGCGCTTTTAATTTTAGTCTTAGTCCTTTAGCACAGCATTTAACAGCATGGCAAGCATGTGTTAGCAAGTGTATGTTAGCTGATGTTTCAAATATTTGTTGTACAGCTTCTGTCTTAATGTGCCCCAAACTGATTTGAGTTAAAGCCTAAAGTCTACTCAACTTCAGTGCAAACACCTTAGCACATGTGAAGATTTACAGTACTTTGCCTATTCTGAGGCTGCAAAACCATCAATAAGTGGGCAAAAGAAGCTAACCCACAATACCCATTTAAAAGAATTTTAATAACAAAAAATAAAGAATGGCCACATTTTATGTATTGGAAGTTACTGGGACCTACTGGCTATTTGCATTTTGGAAAAAAATCAGAATTGGATCAGTTTATCCAGATTGAGTTCAGTGTTTGTATTAATCTAGTGTTAGGATTCAAGCTTTCACTAAGTTTTTGGTTAAAAAGCATCTTGTTTGACAACCAAAAACCAAAGTGATAATTTGAAACAAAAGTATTTCATAAGTCTAATTGGCATATAGCATTAGACTTCTCACTGTAGCATTATCATGATACTGATCTGCTTGAAAAAGGTAGCTATTTATGTGAAAAATCTATTAGAACTATGTTGTTGTAGCAATATCTACTATTCCTAGCAGCCAAGCCAAGAATACTTTCTAGTAGGAGTGGAATGTATCTATACAGAAGGAAGCCCACATGAAAAGAACAATAATCAATAGTCACGAACTTACCTATGAAACCTGAAGGATTTGGAAAATGGAAAGCAGATTGCAGCCATTGTGGTGCAGGTAGAAAAAAGTTTCAGGCATGTAAATTAGAGTAAAGAATGGAATGAGAACAGAAATCACTTCATGAGGTGACAACAGAAACAAATACATAGTTCAGAAATTTTTACACTACTCAAATGAGAAATCAATTAATACAGTTGGGTTTTTTCTGAGATTGTTTAAATTGTATGTAAGTAAATGTTAGTAAGATTATATATGAATAGAAAGATCACGGTTACAATTGAGTGACAATGAGCAACAAGTTCATAAGTACCTGTGGGGCCTCTGGGACCAGGTTTTCCTTGAAAACCTTGGTCTCCTGGTTGTCCTATAGCACCAGGTGGACCCTGTGGGCCGTGGATTCCCATAGGACCTGGAAAGAAAATAGTTGTGCAGTTACATGGGGTTGTATTCCAAGAAGGTGAACACATAAATAAGATGAAGTCTTAGCTGCTTGAGTAACAAAAAATGCTTGGGACAGCTCAGCTCTGTTGTCTCCCAGAAAGAAATGAACATTTTCCTCTTCTCTTCCTGGTCTTGAACTGAATTAAAATTTACAACTTTTCTTTTTGTAGAGATTGTAAGGGATTGATGTAGACAGGACTTCTCTGCAGTGTGTAGAAGCAGCAGAGTATCTAGATCCTTGTTTTCAAACTCAAGAATCTGTTGAAAGCCCAAAGCTATTGATATGGGGCAGATGTCAGACTCCGTGTTAGTTCAAACACATCTGCATCTTCCTTAGTTTCTCAAGGCCCCTGCATAGAGGTCAAGGTTTGCTTTATCTGGCAGACTTAAGTTTTACTGCCTCATCCTCAGGTTAGTAGGGGAGTCTTCCAATAAATTGTTGGAATCAGTGCATGGGAATCTGGCTCTACTCTGACCTTTTACCCCAGCCCTATCTTATCTGTAGGTAACAGGGCAGAGCTATGAAATGTCCAGCCTACCCTTTCTGTCTGGCTCAGTCTCCAATGGCAATCCCCTCTGCACAAGGCTGCATAGGGCTGGGTGTAAGTGCACATGCCACTTAAAAACATCTCAGATCATACCCTTCGGGCCACTTCTTCCTTGGTTCCCTGGAAGACCTCTGGCTCCTTGTTGCCCTCGCTGCCCCGGATTACCTGGTACCCCTCGAATACCAGTATCACCTGGATCACCTCGCACAAAGACAGTCTCTCCAGGAGGACCAGGATTCCCAGGCTGACCTATGGTAAAAGAACTTTATTCTTAATATATTCATGAAGCATAAACATATAAAAATAGCCATGTTCCCTTGGGTTTTTTCCCCTGGGATGCAGGACAGCCCTTGGGTGTCTTTGGAAACATTAGCATTAGCCTTTGTTCAAGGCACTGTAAGGAAGACAATAATAGTAACAGATCCCAAAACTATGTAGATTTGTGCAAGCAAAAGGCAGCAAGTTAACGTTACATGCATTGAGACACTGTTTCTCTATATTTATTAGTGTTGCTTACCCTTCCAGTCTCCATCCCATTTCCCAATAGGAAGTAAGTCTTTCTACTTGGTCAGGAAAGGTTCAGATAATACTTAATGTAAGGGGTCAGGACAACTTGAAAGAGCTCCATTTGAGGACCAAAATCTATAGGAATTGACTGGGTCCCTTGGCAATCCCTGCTTGTAACAGAAGTGAGGTCTACATAAATGCTTATAAAAGAGTTGACAGCTTTAGCTTTCCCAGGGCTGGATTTAGATTGGAAACCAGGTTTTTGTGGGTTTACCAACAACAGCTGGCCTCTGGACAATGTGTTCTATCTTTCTCGTGAGGAAGAGAGGCCAGTAATCTTATTTGCTTCTGTGGAAATTACGATACATTGTAGCAGCAGGACTTGTACAGAAATACCATCCACGCTAGAAAAATGAATCTAGAGATCTGTATCTTGTCCTTGCTCTGATGATCTCTCCAGTGTTCACTTCTCTGTGTATTCACTTAGGTACTGATTGGCTTCTTTGTTCCCTATGCACTTTTATACGTTGTTCCACAGACAGCAACTTGGTGACTCCTAGTAGCCTCAGGGGCTTTTTACATGATCAAATTTGATATTTTTGGTTTTAATACCTCTGATGCCATCTAAACCAGGTGGTCCTTGATCACCTCGAGGACCAGGAGAAGCACTATCAGGAGATCTTCCCATAGGTCCAGTGCGTCCAACAGGTCCTCTTCTACCTAAGGGATCAAGTTTTAAAAATAAAAAAATAATCTGAGCGTTTTTAGATTACAGAAATAAGTTTCTAACTAAAAGAATGCTGACAAGCATGGAGGTAACACCATGGAGGTGAAGTCATGGAGGTAACGTACACTCTCACTTGTATACTGAACAAACCAGTGATAAGGCTAATGAAGACATCTTGTAGAAGTGAAAATATTTGTTATCTTTTAAAATTTTTCATTCTTTCCATGAAATCTACTTAAACTAATGCATCATCACACACTGGCATATTGCCACAGATAGCCACCTTCTCCTGAATTCTAACAGTGGGAGAAATGGTAAAAAAGTAAGATGAGCTGAGACTATGAAATCATTCTGCCTGGGACAGGAGTAAGTATTCACAGACTGTTCCTAGCAAAAGCAAAATCTCAATGGACAAGATGATTTTACTAGTCTTGCATGTATTTTTTTTTCCTAATTTGTAATCTGGATTTTTGTAAAATAAGACGTTAGTGCTCTTACATGTGACAGGCAGGAAGAGTTACAGTTTATCATCCTCTGCATAACCCTATTGAGCAGTTGCAGCTTGTAGCACATGTTGCACTCTTGCTTTCTCTTTTCTACAAAAAAACCCAAACCTAGTTTCTTAAGTCTTCTTTTTGACCCCATCCTTCCATTTACTCTCTAGTGAGTTCTCCCTAATCTGTCAAAGATGGACACAGTATACCATGGGAGGCCTTGCCCATCCTATGTCAAACAGTATTAATAAATCTTAGAACGAAACTTTTTCTCTTTTTTTCCTCAACAGCACTATTCTGTTAACTCCCTCATTTCATGAACTAGTAACTGAATTGAGAAAAATTACTGTGCCTCCATCTTAGAATAATTCACCTCACCAGAATTCACCTCTGTTATCTTTCTTGTGTGAAAACTGTGTGACACTGTGGCAAGGTTCTAATAACAGAATTGCTGAGGCTTCAATAAGCTTCTGGAGACAGTCTAAGTCCAACCCCCTACTCAAAGCAGGGCCAGCTAGAGTAGTTGCCTAGAACACTGTCCAGCTGGGTTTTGAGTATTTCCAAAGATGGACACTCCATAACTTCTCTGGGCAACCTCCTGTATTCAATTACCCTCATAGGAAAACCAAAACTTTTCCTCATATTTAAGTAGAATTTCCTGTATGTCAGTTTGTGCCCATTACCTCTTGTCCTGTCGCTGAATACCACTATGAAGAATCTGTCTCCATGTCCTTCCCATCAGGCACTTATGGATAAAATTCCCCCTGAGCCTTCTCTTTCGGAGGCTAAGCAATTCCCACTCCCTCGGCCTCTTCTCATTTGACAGATGCTCCAACCTCTTAACCTTCCTAGCGGCCCTTCCTCAAACACTTTAATATTTCTATGCAATTCCTATATCACCAAGGCTCTTAAATAATCATAGCAATCTTGTGATACAGTTCTATCTTGCATATACATCAGAATAGTTGATAGATTCACTATGTTTCTGTGACTATCAGATCTCCTGCACTCTTTTTCTTCAGGAATTTCTTCCCAGGGGGCAACTCCACTTAGCAGTTCCCTGAGTCTGTCCAAGTCCATAATTTTCTATTCTCATTCTTTCCTCTCCTGTAACATAATAAACAAGAAATACTGGGGGCTCTGTATCTACTCAAGAAACATCAGCATGTTATTCCAACAGAAATGTTTTTAGGGAGGGAATCTTCTGGTTTTGTTTTAATGTTCACACAAACCATGGGAAGAGCCTGTATGAGCTTCATTTCAACTCTGCAGGGCACCACTAAGGAGAAACCCTTTCTTACCTGGGAATCCTGGGAATCCTCTTTCTCCAGGGGGGCCTGGAATAGAAATACCAGGCCATCCAGGTTCACCTCTGTCTCCTTTTGGTCCAAGTTCTCCTGAGTATCCTGGAGGCCCTGTTTCACTCTGACCTTTATAAGAAAACAATTATGTACATAAAGCTTACAGTGAGTACAAATGCAGATGTGCAGAATATCAGCTGCAGATGTTCCTCCTTGCAAGGCTTGTCTAGAGCTATTTTTCTAGTTCTCTCTTGGAAGCTGGATAGAGTATTGTTGAATCTGGCCCTAATTAATTTATTTCAAAGAAATTAGTCTCTATGCTTTAATGCTCTTCTTCAGGGGTTATTTTATATGGTGTCATTATTGTCTGCAACTTGAAAAATAAACTGATTGCATGGTCCTAAATTTAATTTTCTATCAGCGTAAATTTGTAACCTCTAGATAGATGGTGAGCACTGTTTTTTAATATGGCTTCAAAAGCACCTTTTGAAAGTTGCAAGTAGATCAGCATGAGTAAAATCCAGGTTCCTCTTGAGTTTGTGGCATAACTCTCACGGACTTTAATGGGGCTGGGATTTCATAAGTCTCCTTTTAATTTGTTAGTTTATCTTTCACATAAAAAAACCCTGGAGACTTGGCTCTAGTTTGAATCATCTGCACTGAACGTTTTCGTTTTATAAACAGTCTTGAAAGGTTCCAACAAAACTATGTGAGTAATGGAAGTTTTAAAGTTTTCCCCACAAATAACTGCAGGTGTGTCATTAGGCATACTTTAGATTCTGTTTGAAAGTTTAGTCTGAGTCTTAACAGTATCTTCTGCGCAAGGCAAATATCAAAATAACGTGCATCATTCCTTGCACATTCAGTCATTTAAGAGAAGATTTTCTGTTCCACACAGCTATTTCCTTTCTTTACCTGGAGCTCCTGCAGAACCTTTTTGACCTTTTAGTCCATCCAAGCCATCCAGTCCAGGCAGTCCAGGAAAACCTGAGAGATATTACAGGTGTGACTGGGTGCCACAATAATCCTTTAAAGTCACAATTAAAAATTATGCCATTTTTTTTTCTCTCAACACATTCTGGATCAAGATGACAGGGTATTTGCTGAATTTAATTCTGAACATGAGTTCACATTGCACCAGAGTACAGTCTTTTTGGAAAGGAAAATGTGAAAAGTCTGAAAATAGCAATCATAATACAGTTTCACATCAAAGCAATCAGATAACATACCTTTTAATCCTTTAGGTATTTCTATATTGTAGCTAGCAATATGGAAGCTCAGTTTATAGTGAACCTTGTGCCTGTGTTTAAACCACTACTGCTACATGTGATTAACTAGTCCAAAGTTAGCTGTGTTATCACTACATGACCAGGTGACTGGGATGCAGACACTACCTAAAATAACTGTGAAGCTGGAACTTCTTTACAGCTTCTGTTCCAAATGTAAGTGCAATTCAATCTAGCTGCACTAGAAAGAAGCTTAATTTTCTCCTGGCTTCTATTCCCTGATCTTGCAGATTTCACACAGAAAACTGCTTTTTTGCATTACACCATTATAAAAATTCTTTAAACTGAAGAGCACAAAGTCTTTGAAGACAACAAATCTGTAACTGAGGCCTATGCTGACATGTGATAATATACAGCAGCTTTGTCACTAGTGATGTTCACTAGATGACCACATCACAGGCTGAGTGTTCATGGTAGTCAGATGTAACTGTTGCTTTATAATCTGTGCTTTTTAAAAAATTGCTAAAACACAGAAAGTAAAAACATAGATGTCATTTTTTAATCAATTTTTTGAACATTGAACTAATCTGAGATTATGTTTGTTGTTTGCAGTGGAAGGTAAAAATACCTGTGTCAGTAGCACTTTATAGTTCCCTAAGTTGTACAGAAGAAGTATCAAATGTGAAGATGTATACGCATGAAATGCAGATGGCAGCCTATCACCTGGTGATTGGAACAGATTTGGCAAAACTGATGGGACATTTGGTAACAGGTTTCAAAGAGGTTTCAGACGGAGTAATAGAGTTGCAATGCTTCTTGCTCCAGAGAGGGACAGATCAGACAGACACTGATCATCAAGTTAAAGAATACTGTCAGTGCCTATTCCTGTTTCCTTTGCTGCTTATCTCTGCCTAATTTCCTTTCTCACCAGTTCTTCTCCCTGCCATGTAGGATTCCCAGTCCAGTTGCAGTGTTTTTTCCACAAGTCCGAGTTACTTTTCTGTCTCCTTTTCCCTGTCTAGCTACTTCCTGGCATAGAAGATGTAGGGTCTCTGTTTCAGCTCCTGTGCTTGATCTCATAATTTCCTGCAGCATGCAAATCTGCTGTATATCCAGAGTATGAATCTTGGGAGAATTTAGTGCTCTACTGAAGCACATATGAATTTTTTTTTTTTTTTAAGGTTTATAAGGTGGTAAAATTTGGCAGGGACAAATTGCTGTAGGAACAGCAACACAAATGCCCTTCATCATCTGCCTCACCTGCCAAATTTAAAGGTCTCTAGTTCAAAGATAGGTCATCTAAGAAAGGCAAAATAAAAGGGCATTAAAGTTCTCTAGCAAACACACCAAAAATAATAATCCCATAGTTTTGTTCTCAGAAACTTTAGTTTTAACTTTTAGTTAAAATTTAACAAAGGGATGAAAAGAAAGAAATCCAATCTGTAGCAAACACAAGTCTGGAAAAATTTTAAATCCAGAAGATTGCTTGAAAACCTGCAAGACATTGATAATATTCTCTCTCTGTAATCCCCTTTATAATATGGGATACTAGTAATCCAACCTGTAATATCTTCTATGCCTTTAATTAACTGCTCTTTAACTTTTCATGACATTCTAAGTTTCAGTCCTGCTTCCTGTAGCCTGCTTGTGCTTTGGGCATGTTCCCATTTTCAAATTTATGTTAAGACTTACATGCCAATTTGGGGAATTTAACAGTGGCATTTTAAATATATTCTGAACTCCTAACAATTTTTGGCACCCAGATCACCATTTAAAACTTTTTTGATCTTTAGCTCATTCAGTCAAGACTGATGGCTTGATATACTTGCTTTCCAGGGAGTTTCTGACACATTTGCCAACAATCCATTATAATATCAGCACTTGTAATTCTAGATTTTTGGATTGCTATAGTCCCATATTTCTAGTACAGCTGAATTGGCTGACCTATGTATGAACCACTGTTTCTGTATTTTACAGCCCAATTCAGCTTCTACTCACACAAGTAATTCTGGTGATGTTCTTAATATTACTTGCTTCATCAAGGATTACTCACACAAGTAAGGCTTCCCAGACTAAGCCCTTAACTATTAAAACTATCTCTGTAATAAAGAAAATTTGATTATGCTTTGGTAGATGATGTTTAATTTTTTTTCAACCTAAAAGTTCTTCAGGCACAAGACATTTAACGTAAATGAGAAGCAGTTAGATTAACAAGGCTGTGTATTTAGCTATGAGCAGCCAATTAACCATTTCACTTCTAATGCTAGCAACAATATTTATTGAAAATAGTGTTAAAATCTATATTCTCCAATTGAATTGGAATACAAATTCCATTCAGTTTTCATTACTGGGTATAACTTCAAAGGTGTTAATCTTCTTTTCAACTATGCTGGCAATATATAGAATCCTAAGGCTTAGCAGGCAACTTGGTCTCTAATGAATTGCCATTTGGAACTGAACTTTTCCTTCTGCAGCATGTGTGTTAATTTGTTATGTTTCCTGTGCAGGACTTGGGGTAACTTCTGTACCATACAGAAAATAAGTGTCTTACCACTTATGACAAGAAGCAAAGAGTCCATCTGCTACTAAGAAGTTTTCAGCAGAAGAATGCTTTTTTTTTTTCGACCCCTCTCAATTTAGACATCCCTGTCCTTGCAGATCTCTGCCTTTGTTACAGTAAATATTGTTTGCAACAAGGAAAAGTTCTCTTTCAGATTATGCACCAGCAAGGAATCTGTCATGACAGTTTAAATCAGCACTGCTTATTTACTGCAAGCAATCATAAATGGTTTCAATTTTTCATTTAAATTTTCAGTAGCTTATAAGAAACCTTCTCAATTTTTCCTTAGGCTGAATTTGAAAAAGTTAATCTATTGTACTCTGTAACCATTTATCATAGCCCCAAATATTACTTTACTGTGACTTCTGTATATGAGTCACTAATATTATTCTTCCTGTCCAGGAACTGGTTATGAAACACACTATAACATAGAGAGAGGACACAAAGTATAGAGTTGATTACCTTTCTTTATGAAGTATTAATGTAACTTATAATTTCAATATATCATTCTGAGTATAGTAAAAGTTAATAATGGTCTCCAACAAAACCAACTGTATAGATGACCTCCTGTTCAATATAAACATAATAATCATTGTGAGATGTATAAATTAGGATTTGGAGGAAGTATTTCTGTGTTAAATCCACCAAAAAATCAGGTTTTGGAGAAAACAAAACCACCAACAAAAAAACCCCCTAGTTATCACAATTTGTTAAAACAAATTTGTAAGAAAATACTGTCTGTAGCAGTCTGCTGGTTTTGTAGAGTAACAGTGGCACTCCATGGTGAAAAGGCAGAACACAGCACAACTGAAGTGAAAGTGAAACATCTGAATTACTGCAAACTCATTTTTCTTTCCTCAACTTCTGCTATCAGTTACATCAGTTGAGCCAGAATCTGTTTGTACCCTCTTCCTTACCCACTTTAGATTGTAGTACAATTTTCTGAGGTAGCATTTATGTTACCTTTCAAAGGTGATGGGAACTGGCTTAATTCTTCTACTAGTTTAAGAGAATACAGAATCAAAATCATGCTCACAGTAAGGCCTTTTCCATTTTCACTACTAAAAGGATATTTACGTTCAGTCCTGTAACGTTACCAGTAGAACTGCACTGCATACTGTTTACCTTTTCTGCCTTGGGATCCAGCTAATCCTTGCAGTCCTGGAGGTCCTAAAATTCCATGTCTCCCTTTTTCTCCAGGTTCTCCTGGCAATCCCTGAGGACCCGTAGCTCCTGAGGGTGAGGAAAAAAAAAATCCATGAATATGCAAATCTATTAAACTCTTGATTATTTTTTTTTTCCCATGCTATGCAGCACACTCTGTTAATCAGAGGTACCTGAAAGGGTATGGGAATGTATGAAGAACTGATGGATCTCGTTCTCCAAGACTGAGCAGACTATTGCTTCTCTCTATAGGTACTGAAATAGCTTTCAATACAAGCCTTGACATGATCTCTGATTTCTCTAGCTGCCTCCACAGAGGTGCCTCCTCAGCTGCATCTTCCTGTTCTATATCTCTTTTGAGCTGTTACATGGCACTTTTTTTAAATGTTGTCATTACCTGGAAATCCAGGTATTCCTGGGTATCCAGGGTCACCCTTGGATCCTGGTCTTCCAGGTTGCCCTTGGGTACCCGGTGAACCCTTCTCTCCTGGGAATCCACAGAGTCCTTAAAGAAATAAAAAATTTAAAATCTAGCATTTATTTGTTTAAACTTGCCTGTTCTTCACCTCTTGATAAGTTTAAAAATATAAAAGTTCAATAAAGGGTTTCCTGAGTAGAAAAATAATTTTATTCAAATATGTCAATATGCAAATCCTTGCACCTATTTATTAACTATGAATTATACTGATCTCTCTGGTGATATCTGAAAGAGCAGAAATGGCTAGCACGATTTTATTCTGGTAAGTATTGGTATGTTTATTGGTGCTGTACTAGACATAGTAGACTCTGCCTCCTCTACCATGTTAATGGTAGCCATATTGCACCTTGAGATGCCTCTCCAATCCTTGAGTTTATAACTATAGGAAATACTGCTCAATATGCACAGGAAAAAAAAAAAAAAGAGAGACAAATAAGTCTCAAGACAAAACTTAAAGAAAATAAGTTTTTGAGTCCAATTTTTTTCTCTAATCAGACAGAGGTACCTGGTAATCCTGGATCTCCGGGAGGCCCTTTTCGACCATATGTACCAAGCAGAGGAGTTGGGTCACCTCTCTTGCCTGTTGAGGTACAATGACTTTCATTTCATACAAGTATCCTTTTCATCCACAAAACCAAAGCTGGACAATTTTGTAAGATCAGATAATTTACTCATAGATATTAACAGCTATAAAAAGCACTGAGAGAACACAGAATGAAAAATAATTTGGCACATGTAAATTATCTGCCAACTCAGCCTGTCTTGAAGTACTACTCAGCTTGTGTTTAGTATGACTCCTGGCTGTATTCATGTAAATTTCCCATAATGAAAAAAAAAACCAACCCCCAAATTACGGGAACTTTCCCAATACTGACAGCATATACTGAAAATAAGATATTGCATAAATTCCCTATAACACTTTATTAAATAAAGAGAACTTCTTACATAGGTTTGTGAGAATGTGCAAAATCAATACAGCGTGAGTCTGTCTACTCACAAAAGCCCTTTTAGGGACTAGCTGGGGACTTTAAGCCAGCACATCTTCTTTCTGTCTTTGCTGAAATTCCTGTTTATCACAGAATCAATAATTCCAAGCAATTTTGCCTTACATTGTCTGTACAAATGTCTGACCTCTCCTACCTGTTCATCCTGTCTCCAGCTTTACTGTCTGATTTTGCTGTTAAGAGCAAATATCAAGTTCAAATGTTGCTAGAAATCCCCTGCCATAGCAATCCCCACCTCTACTGCCTATTTCCTGCTTTAGTTTTAAGGATAACTTTTCCAGTAAGTTTGTTTTCAACACATTTCATAAGAACTCTCTTTATATTGAGTTTTGTTCTTTTTTTTTTTTTTTGTGGGAATATATTCCCTGGCTAAGAAGGTCTTGAATTTTAGAAGGAATGAAAAATGTAACTGAGAAAATAATTTCTCCTGTCTTTTTAATGTTTTTTTTCCAGGCAATGATTTAATTTCATTATTTATTAGTAATGAAATCCTGCTCCAATGAAATTTGGAATATCATGGATTGCACCATTTTGTATTTCTTTGAAACACTTTTAAAAATCGAAATATTATAGAAAAACTTTTCAGAGTAATCTCTACTTAGCCAAAAAAAAATATGCAAAACTTCATCTTCTCAGCTGAGTAATTTTGCATGCACGGGTATGAACTCTGCCTGATTTGCTACATCACGCTTTCAGAAGTTCCAAGAATTCAAAACTCATAGCCTGGAAAACTCTGTAAAATAAGTGATATAAAAGAAATTATAAAGCATGTTGGAATACATATCTGTAACACCATAATACCATAAATGATTGCATTTTCTCTTCTCTGGTTTGACAAATTTTACAGATCCATAAGAGCGGATTTTTATGTGTGTTTGGAATTTTTTAAATCCATGAAATCTGACACAAATTTATCTTCTAAATTAGTAAGACCTACTCTATAAGGAACAAACTTGTTAAAGAACATACTGAAATGCAAATTTTACCTTCAGGTAAGTCAGACTTGTTTCTAATGACATTCATATTTTAATTATTTTTACTTCTGTCCTGCTTTCCCTTTTCTAGTGTGTACTTGGCATCTATCAGAGCATATACATCCTAACATATTGCTCTTTTCAAAAGCATGTCTATAGAAACTCATTACCTTTAGATCCTTTTGGGCCAGTCAGCCCTGGATTTCCAGGGATTCCTGGTAAGCCAACATCACCCTGATTTTTTAAAAAAACAAAATAAAAATGTTTGACATATACGTGTATACAGAAATTATCTGTAAGAGCATTTGGTTCTCTTACACTCGTGTACAGACCAGCAATAAATATGAATCGCAAAACTGTATCTTAAGCTCGACAGAAAAGCTTGCTGTCTCTGTTACATGTCTAACACTGACCACTAACACTTCCAAGAAACTGCAGATTAGAATTGCTATAGTTCTTCTATATTATATATTATTATAATAATAATTTTGAATTTGTGCTTTTATGGTTTATGCTAACTATTGGCTTGAACAGCTTAAATTCCCCACAGATGGCGTGAGTAATTTGATTTAAAAGGTACCATAAAAATGTACCAAATATTTTTGTGTGGTGCCCAAAATTTACTATAAACATTAACCAGAAATATATTGTGATGCAACAGTAAAAATTTAAAGATTTATCTAGTTTTCCTTTTGAATAATGACCTATAATCAGCAAAACACAGATTATCTCTTCAAATAAATATAATAAAAGACAAGCTAAGCAAAGACTGGTCCCTTTACCAAATAAACAACTGTGCTTTAAGCTTAATGTAATCTCACTGCCTGTCCACCTAGTGTGCAAGACAGTGAAGAACTTTAGCTTATAACCATACGTGATATATGTGCTGTTTTGTATGTTTGTCCTGAGCAATACTGCTTGCCTGAGTTCTGTTTGGTGCAAGTTGTCAGTATGGGCACAGAAGACTTGGTTTGTCATGTCTATTGGCTTGGCTGTTCCACATAGTAAGATATGAAGAAGCAGCTATAGACTAATTTTGTACTTGTGCTGCTGCTGTTATGATCTCTGCAGTAAGCATTTGTCAATCTCTTCTTAGGAATAATGTTAAAGACTTGATTGTGCATCCACTTTTTGCCCCCCCTAATTAGTGCAGTGTAGCCTGGACTTCCACCAAGTGGCAATATAACAAAATTTCAACATGCAGCTAAGAGGGAGGGGAGACTTTGTTGACTCTGACTACAGTTTCTGCTAAAATGTAATCAAAGCACTGAAGTGCTGCATTAAGGAATTTACTTTCCCTATTACCCTGACAGTCTCTTCTCAGGAGAAACATCTAATGGGTAAGCACAATAGAAGTACCCTTCATCATATTTCTTGGAGGCAGGAGATAACTGCAAAGTCCAGGACATTTCACTACCACTTTCAGTTTACCTGGTCACCTGGTTGTCCTTGAAAACCTGTAATTCCTTTAAAGCCCTTTGGTCCTGGGAAACCCCGTGATCCTGGAAACCCCATCAGTCCCGTGTCACCATGGTCACCTGGCAGTCCTGGGACACCATTCTTCCCTGGAAATCCTGGGGTGCCTCTGATACCAGTATTGCCTTTTTCTCCTGGAGTTAAGTGCAGAACAAGATAATGACCAATGTAGTAAAGACACTATTTGTCACTTACTTTGAATATAGCTGTGCTTTTGCACCTTGTGTATTGCCTTAGTGATTGTCCAAAGAAACTACACAGCTAGTTTAAGAATCTATAAACACAGTAAAGTTGCTGCATGCTACTGCAGCTACAAGTCCAAACCTGTGAAAAATACCAGTCATTTATATTAGATGAATGTGTGTATATGCAGGGCTTTATTTTATGAACTTACCTCTTTCACCTCTAAATCCATTCTCACCAGGAAACCCTGGTTCCCCCTTTTGTCCTTTCTCAAGACGGATGTTAACCAAGCCACTGTCTCCTGGAGGCCCTCTTTCACCTTTGAAGCAAACATACGGAACTTAAGTAAATCCTCAGAAGTGACATGTCCTGAAAACTAATTTCAGTGAAGATTTCCCTAAGAGAGAGCCTTCAAATACTAACGCAGCTCACTTCTAACAGAATTTATTATCCTTCTCTTGCTTTTTATTTAATTCAGTAGTAACCCAGATGATCTCTGCTTGTCTGGAATATGAAAGATGGCAACTGTATTGTCCACTCCACAGTGTACTGTCTGTGATTGCACCTTGGAGATGGTTATTCTCTTTCCTATATTAATATTTAGAGAGATTATTTCCTGTATATTTAGATTATATATTATAGATTGAAGAACACAGACAATATGATAGAAAACTTGAAAAATCTAAAGTTTCATGTGTACAGGACAAAATTCAAGGTTTGTTTGAATAAGTGATCTTACTCTATTTGATTTAGTGGCAAATGCACCTACTGATCTGAGTGGAATTAATTTTTCTTCAGTTATTTTTCATTATGCACTTCTAAGTGAGATAACTGGATTTAGTATTTAATATCTCTGAAAACAGAAGTGAATATACCCTTATAATAAGAAGGAAACTTATTCCTAACATAGCAGTAATATAACTACAGAGTGAAGTGGATTTTTACAAACCTTCTATTCCCATATCCCCACATTCTCCACTAGGCCCAGGTGGACCCATTCTTCCTTCTTCACCTTTTACACCAGAGATTCCCATTGGGCCTTGTGTTCCTGGGAGTCCTGGGAATCCTTGGGGTCCTTGAATCCCTTTGCTTCCTGGTAATATTAAATGCTTTATTTACATATTCAGTCTGCTATGATGTTGCTGTCACATTCTAAGAAAGAGTATAAAGCAAAAGGCAGGAAGTTTAGAAGGACTCCTCAGGAAATCAGCAAAGCTAGAGAACCAACAGTTGGAGCACGGCTTCATGCCAAGATCAAACTTGTCTTCAAATCCAGATTGCCTGGAAGCAAACAAATATCGTCCCTCTCCCTGCTGCCAGCCCCTGGAGATTTAGGCTACAGTTACTGCTAAAGCAGCTATCCCCAACAGATCTTAAATATAATGTATAGCCTAAGACATGACCAGATGTTGCACCTGGCTACTGGAAATTATTACTCCTAGTGTCTGGATGAGAGATGGAGGAAAATAAAATTTTGCTATAGTTACTCAGACCTTTGGTCCATTAGCCAGTGATTATTTGGTCACATTTTTTGTAAGTATTAGATATAATGTGAAGCTATTTCTCCACTTACTCATCACCATACGAGCACAGACTGCATCAGCAAAGGAGATAGTCTGAATGTAGTAAGTATATTGTTCTTATTATAGCATATTGTAACAACAACCTATTATAAATAGTCAGGGAATAATACATGGAAATATGTCAGTGTTGTAAAACACTGTTGTGTAAAAACAACAAGATGCATCAAACTGTTTCCATCCCTTTGTTTTTACTATAAGAGAAAGAACAAAGCATGCTATTGTTATTGCCTCTACCCTGCTGCAGGGTCTTATTCTCAAAGCTGGAAAGGGAGGAGGGTGTAAAGTAATTCCTAGCTTTAAAAGCAGTAGAAATAGCTCCTTCTACAAGAGAAGTTACAGATGAGGTCATCTGCAGGATGTTTAACATACCTGTTTGTCCTGGGAAACCAGGTGGTCCTTTATCACCTGGAAGTCCTGGAAGTCCTCGGGAGCCTGGAGGACCTGGGGGACCTTGTGAGCCAGGAGAGCCTTTGAGACCTTTGATTCCAGGTGGCCCAGCTAGGCCCCTGTCTCCCCTCTGTCCTTTAAAGCCTGGTAAGCCTAAGAAAAAGAGCTTTAATTTATGTATGTAAACGCAGGAAAAGGATTCAGCAATTTTATCTTAAAAGTAGAAAGTGATAGGTTTTGGTAGAAATCTGAATATCAACAAACTTGGAAACTACTACCATGCCAGACTCCTGCCTCTGCCTAGATTTTTCACCCAGAATGTTTGTTTTCTTTTATTTCCTTAGTGAGAGAAATATCAGTAGAAGAGCCCTGTGAAAAATCCCTACTAATTTGTAAATACTTTTGATATATATGCTTCCTAGCTCTCCCCAAATAGCACTTCTATTTAAGAATAAGTAAGATAAAAGTATCACAGTGACGACAAGAGCTCAGTTAAGTTACAGTCACAGTAAGAGGTGACTCTTCAGTTTATTACCTGACAGTGAACACACTGTGATTTGGCCAGTTAGGGAACAGTACGGGAAGGGAAGGAAAGTTGGGAAACATCTGAGATGTACACTATATATTTCTTGAGTTTAAGGAAATGTGCAAAACATAATGTACACCTCCACTAACGAGCAGCCCCCAAGGAAATATTTGTTATGCTAGCCACAAAAATAATGTGATTAAATCCCCTTAAAAAAGATGCACAAAGCTTAGAGCTGTGAGGCAACCTGATGGATGTTGTGTACCTTGAGGTCCTGGCAGGCCCATGACACCTCTGAGTCCTGGTGGCCCTGGTAAGCCCGTGTCACATGGTGGACCAGGGAAGCCTGGACAGCCTGGTGCTCCTATATCACCTTCTGGGCCTCTAAAACCTTTGGGACCTGGAAATCCTGGGGTACCAGGCTGTCCTGAAAACAACAAAAAAACCATTGTAAAATGTTTTACTTCCATTACTTGCCATCGCTCAGAATTCTTAATTGTAATTTTGAAATTTACATGTTCAGTTATTGTTATATCTTACTTATCTTCTAATTTTTGTAGTTTGTGAAAACTGATGCTTTTCTGCAATTTAGAACTGGCTGTTGTGGAGAGCTTCTTTCTTTAAGGAACAAATACAAATTCAACTTTCACCTGTAGGCAAGAATGACTTTATGGCACAAAAAGCTAGTTTCTGATGTGTAGCAGCAGAATGGAAGGAGCTCACTGGCCTGCACCAGCTACACAGAACAGGGTCAGTTCTATACGTTTTCCCAGTGCAGAAGAGTGTGTGTGTGTGTCTGCTTAGGGTCAGGCAAAAGGAAGACCTATAAAAGGATACAGCAATATCTGCTATGAAGTGGGAAGGAAGTGGCACTGTGGAGACACCTGCAGCAACCAGCAAAACTCCCCTGCAGAAATGAGGAGTGTAGTGCCCAAGATATTGAGGATTATATTGTACAACTCTGGGTAAAGAAATTCATCCCTCTCTCCCTGAGCGTTCTCCCACCTTTTCCCAGTCTTTTCAGATTTGAGTAAGCAATCTGAGGCAGGGACTATCTGTGTGGTAGAGCAGGAGGCCCTAAGCACAGATGCCACACATGGCAAGTAACAGTAGTAAGAACAGGAAGCTGCACTGTTACTCCATGGACTGAGTAAAAGCATCTTTCCCTTCCTGCAGCGTAGATCTCCTCAGTGGCTGATCAACCTTAACTGTAAAAATGTAAATGTAAAAACTGAGCATACTGTTCACAGTCACCACTATGATCCCAGTAAGAGTAAGTTTTATCTGAATCAGGACGGACTTTGCTCAGATTTTCTCCTCTCTCATTGGGAAATGCTTCATAAAAACTGGCTCATACCTCGAAGCCAAGGAATGCCTGGATCACCCCTTGCTCCCTGTGCACCAGGGGGTCCTGGCAGTCCCCTGTTGCCTGGGATTCCTGGAGGACCGTATGTGGTATCACCTGGAACACCTTTCTGACCATCTATGCCAGGTGGACCTGGAGGGCCATTTTTACCATCAACTGTAGATCCTCTTTCACCTTCATCACCAGGATCACCAGCTCTGCCTCGAAAGCCTGTTGATATGATTTTTAAATTCATATAGGGCATAATTCAGAAGTTGATTGCTTTGTTCAAAACTGTGGAATATTATAATGCAAATTTAACCAGAATGAAATTATCACTTTGCAAAGGAAAATAACATCATACATTGAATTTCAAGTTTCTCATTTACAGCTAATGATACAAGAGGACTGAAGGAGGTAATTACTCCTGTGGAAAGTGACAGTGGCTTTCTTTGGGGCAGCATCTATCTTGTGTACTGTCACTCTTGTCTGGTTTAATCCATTTGCTAAAATGATACTAATTATTCACAGTTTCCTGAGAATATTCCTCTCTGGACATTGAACTTTAGGTTACTGCTGCACATGCAATGCTGGAGGAAAGAAAGAGAAACTGGTAAAGATTCCTTTTTCATTAACTTTGGTTGAAATGTGCTTCCTATTCTATTCTACCATGGTAGCTACCTTACTCTGCACGTCTGCATTACAGCCTGACCAGTAGGTCTCCTGGATTAAGAAAAGCACAATTTACCTTCTGGCCCAGGGATTCCTGCTCCAGGCCTGCCTTGATGGCCTTTTTGCCCATCAAAGCCATTTGGTCCAGGACGACCAGGGAGTCCTTTTAAGCCCTTTGGTCCTGGAAACAGAAAGAAAATATGTAAAAAACCTGACAGAGCTCTAAATTATATGATCTAAGGAAACAGTATTGCATCTTTATACTATGCACATTCATGTGCTTTGAAGACAAGTGGATTTCATCTGTTTCTGACATTTTGGGCAAGAGCCACCACCCAAGTCACAACCAAATGCATGGTTGCTGTTTTTGTAAATGGACTTGTTCCCTAATCCATAAACAGCAGACTGCAAATCACCAGAGTAAATTAGAAAATAAAAATCTCCTATGACATTTTAATGTTACAGTACATCAACAACATTAACCTAGTGAACGATAAGTGTCAACTCAAATTCTTGTATTGCCCTGTATTGTACACTGCTTCTGGAATGGTGCAGATGAGCACAATATGCTAATTCTTGCTCTTTCACGTCTGCATAAGTTTTTAGCTATCACCCACAATACTGATGTTGGGCAGCAGTGTAATGCCGTATCAAGGAGCTTGCAAATCCAGTCTCTCCATTTGTTCTGATCAGGCTTTTCTGAGGTATTAAATGCTTTGGAGGTGATCACAAGAAACATTTTGACAGTTCCTGCATGAGTTCTTTGAATTTAAATTAAGCTGAACAAGTTGCAGTAATGGTAATAAGTATTCAGAGTTTAGGGCTCAAATGCAACTTGCCGTGAGCAATATCATTTTAGAAATTACAGGCTTGCAGTGTATCTTTGCCTCTCACACCTTTTTTTCCTGGTATCCAGATGTACATACTCTAGGTCTTATCTGACTCCAGTGATCTGTGTATTCTATGGACTCTCGTGCATTTTAATTGAGGCAGGACAGCTTCAAGCTACCTTGATTTCTATGGAGGCAGCCTGCACACCTTTTGATCATGCACAGCCCTTGGTTCTATTAGATGAGTCTATTCCTGTGTATTTGCAGTTTTACATTTTGAGGCATGCAGGTTTGATGGCTGGACCACTCGGT